>NC_143044.1:35417500-35607500 GCF_057628025.1 Oncorhynchus mykiss | reverse complement strand
GTGTGTGTGTGTGTGTGTGTGTGTGTGTGTGTGTGTGTGTGTGTGTGTGTGTGTGTGTGTGTGTGTGTGTGTGTGTGTGTGTGTGCATGTGTTTCATCAGACTATGAATGACTGTGTCATCGTGTGTTACTGATCACAGTGCCAGTGGCGGGATGCTGGCTCAGGCCTTTTGGCTGCATCCCAGATGGCACCCTATTCCCTTATAGTGCACTACTTTTGACCAGTGACCATACCACCTGTAGGGCTCTGGTCAAAAGTAGTGCACTATATAGGGAATAGGGTGCCATCTGGGATGCTCCCATCTCTCTTAGTTATATTTGGCAGTGGGTAGTAACTGTGTTGTAGCTACCATATACTGAGTGCCACGCATTATGTTTAGATCAAGAAGCAAATGTTGTCACTATCGTCTGAAATGTCACAGGAGACAGGATACAATAATTATATTCATACCTGGAATATGCCTTCTGCCTTTGATGGTTTCCCATTCCCAGATGGTTGTTGCTGAGCAACCTGTACAATTTGTGAGTGACTTTTAAAAAGGGGCAATCTGCAGTTGCTACATCCCTATTTGGACTTAAAAATAAATTATATGTATTGATTCTTGAAGAATATAACTTAAAAATGCCTCATTAGCTCAGTTTAATTGTTGTACCCCATCAGAACCCCAAATATATTTTTGTTTTACTCACCCCATCCCTCAGCTTTTTACTGAAACAGTGGAGAATGCTTTGATATTATTTCAACTGCAGATTGCACCTTTAACTGGTACGATGAGAGGTGAACCCATCCCTTAGTGCTAACTATA
The DNA here is from genome assembly GCF_057628025.1 of Oncorhynchus mykiss. Classification (NCBI taxonomy): domain Eukaryota; kingdom Metazoa; phylum Chordata; class Actinopteri; order Salmoniformes; family Salmonidae; genus Oncorhynchus; species Oncorhynchus mykiss. The sequence continues at coordinate 35,606,695 of NC_143044.1, read as the reverse complement.
CCTAGATGTTTTATTGGCATGAGCAGTCTATTCCAGCACCTCAATATCGCCCTTCCTAAACTTCACATCCCCTTCTATCCCCTCCACCTTTCTCCCTCCTTCCTCCCCATCAACCCCCTCCTCCCATACCCCGTACAAGGCCACATGGCTGAAATTATCTGTGAAGGAGAGTGGCTGCCACATGTCTGCCAGGCCTGTGGTAGTTCACTTACACCATTATTACAGTAGCTTAGGTAAGGGCCTTGAGAACACCCTCCTCTTACCATCTCTTCCACCCTTTCTTCCTTACTACCCCATTTTCCCTTCCTATGGCCTCCATCCACCACCATCTTCTCCTGGGTTCAACCCACATAGCTGCCACTGCCTGCAATTCTATAATGCCACCATTACAGTATCTTTAGGTGAGGGCCTTGAGCCTCCTATACCTCCTCCCTCCTGTAATAGTAAATGTTGTGGTGCTTCTGTCAAATGTGTTTCATGTCGTCTACTGATTGAAAGAGTCTGTCTATCAGCGCTGCCGATGTCCCATTATAGCACCATGCCTGCTCCACTTCCTCATTGATCTACCTGCCATTAGGAACCACTACTCACTGGGAGTCTGGGCTGCATATCCACTTATGCTGCACAGAAGTTAACACACTTGAATAATGCAACACGGCATGTAGAGATGTTGAAACGGCTAATTACTGTTCCTGAAACAGTACAGGCTAGAACATTACAATGCAATACCGGTAGCTTCTAGCTTTGTAGGCCAAGTTTCCTTGCTAGCTCACAGCTGAAGCCAACATCAGTTCACAACCCTAGTACCTTATTTGTGATAATATGCAAACCATAATGCAAAATATTGCTGATTGTCACCAAAAAACTTTATTCATTTGATTATTCTCACCCACATCGCATCTCTCCCAGACAAGATCATCTTTGCTTCAGCCTTGAAAGGACTTTGTGTGTGAATGAGGTCATGGGTCTCAAAGAAACAGCGCACACTTTTATAAAAGAAGAATTGCTTCTTCTATGCAAATGTTGTTGATCAGTACAATAAAATAAGTCCCAATTGAAAGGTACATTTTTTTTCATCTGTAGCCTCATGAAATCACAGAAAACAAGCTCAATAACTCAATGCATGCACACACTCCTATTGAATATGCATTCACCTGCATTGTGAATAGGGCTAGGCTATTGTCACGTCCTGACCTTAATTCCTTTTTTATGTTTCTATTTTAGTTTGGTCAGGACGTGAGTTGGGGTGGGCATTCTATATTTTTGTATTTCGGTGTTTGGCCAGGTATGGTTCCCAATCAGAGGCAGCTGGCTATTGTTGTCTCTGGTTGAGAACCATACTTAGGCAGCCTGTTTTCCCACTGTGATTGGTGGGTAGTTGTTTTCTGTCTTTGTATTAGTTACCAGACGGAACTGTTTAGGTTGTTCTTTTGTTTACTTTGTATTGTGGTGTTCAGTTCAGTTTAATAAAATGACGAACACTTACCACGCTGCATATTGGTCCGATCCTTCCTACTCTTCATCAGAAGAGGAGGACAACCATTACAGCTACATCTTGATTTACCCAGTTTATCAATAGAGACTTTCCATTCAAATTAATGATTACCATTATGTTGTTATGTAGTTAGATTGGTAAAAAAAAACATGATATTGAACTCAAAAGATCCGTCTGGATCAAGTGCCATTCTGTGACTAATTCGAATTCATATTATCGTTCTGGTATCGTTTTGGTATCAAGTATGGTATCAAGTATTGTGATGGTATTGAGTATTGTGATACTGAACCTGGTTTCGGTTTTGAAGTAAAAATGATTGTATTGTGACAACACAAATACATACCATACGAAATGAAACATATCATACAAAATGGAGGGAGACAGATTTACTTTTACTAGTTTACATCTAGTCCAGGTTGCCCCATCCATGGCCCTCTCGTCCCACATGTCTGCCACAGCCAGGCCTGCGGTACTAATAGCTCAAACTCCATGATTGCTGTAGTTTTAGGTAAGGCCTTGAGCCAGTTAACTTTTCTGCTGACTAGATCCACGAAATGGGGGAGCCCTGAGGAAAACAGGAGAAGAAGAGAATTTGGGATGCAGAGAGAGAGAGAGAGAGAGAGAGAGAGAGAGAGAGAGAGATTGAGAGAGAGAGAGAGAGAGAGAGAGAGAGAGAGAGAGAGAGAGAGGTCCACTCATCAACCAAGAATTCACAAAATGGGACAAACGCAATTGAGACTGTATGCATAATTCTGCAAAAATATCCTTCATGTATAAAGCAAAACCCCAAATAATGCATGCAGAGCAGAATTAGGACTACTCCCGCTAATTATCCAAATTCAGAAAATAACTGCTAAATTCTACAACCACCTTAAAGTAAGTGATACCCACACATTCCACCACAAAGCCCTAACCTGCTGAGAGACCTAGAGAAGAGTCCCCTCAGCCAGCTGGTTCTGGGGCTATGTTCCCAAACACAAACAGACCCCACAGAGCCCCAGGACAGCAACACAATTAGACCCAACCAAATTATGAGAAAACTAAAAGAAGAAAACAAAAATCAAGCAAAACACAGAAAAACTAGAATGCTATCTGGCCTTGAGTACAGAGTTGTAGAATACTTGACCACAGTGACTGATCCAAAATTAATAAAATCCTTGAATATGTACAGCATTGCTATTGAGAGAGGCCGCCGTAGGCAGACCTGGCTCTCAAGAGAAGACAAGCTATGTGCACTACGCCCACAAAATGAGGTAGAAACTAAGCTGCACTTCCTAAACTCCTGCGAAAAAAGTTAGAGACATATTTCCCACAGATCACAAAGAATTTGAAACAAATCAAACATTGATAAACTCCCATCCCCCTGGGCACACACTGGTTGAATCAACATTGTTTCTATATCATTTCAATGAAATGACATTGAACCAACGTGGAATAGATGTTGAATAGATGTTGAATTGACGTCTGTGCCCAGTAGGATATCTGTTAGGCGAAATACCGCAACGTGCAATCACAGCAGCAAGATTGCTCTATCCAATGAAATCAAACAAATTGTAGGAGTGGGACGCTCCCATCCTTCAAAAAAGGAACAGGGGCGTCCAGTAGCACCAGGACTGTAGGCTATCAGAGGGCCACGCACTGTTTCCTGGGTTAGATAAATGTATTGTAGTCATTCATTCAGTGTTATACAAAAGAAAAGCTTGTTGCCTGACCAAGAGGGAGAACACACGCACAATCTTGCACAATCTTGCACAAAGTAGTGCACTATAAGGGAATAGGGTGCCATCTGGGATGCAGGCAAAAGGCCTGAGCCAGCATCCCGCCACTGGCACTGTGATCAGTAACACACGATGACACAGTCATTCATAGTCTGATGAAACACATGCACACACACACACACACACACACACACACACACACACACACACACACACACACACACACACACACACACACACACACACACACACACACACACACACACACACACACACACACACACACACATACACACAGGGAGCATGATGGCAATGGTTGTAAAGTGTGCTAGTGTGCTTTTGATCCTTGCAAGATCTGTGTGTGTGGGTGCGTGGTCTGCTTGTGTGCGTGAGTGCATTAGTTCAGCCACAGGAGTGGGCATGCATCGCAATGGCTCTGCCTAGGGATTACTCTACTCTCTACTCCACGTATCACTCTGAAGACACTCCCTACTCCTGTCTAACCCTCCACACTGAACCATCGCCTCAGGTTTACATTGTGTACAATACCTCATACCGTAGACGGAACAGAGAAATGAAAGGAGCAGCTCTCCTTGAGGTATGGCGACATTGAAAATATGAAGGGCTCACACTGGCTGAAATTCAAGTGTTTTGTGGAAATGTGAGCGACTTCATGTAATCCGTGTCATGGGCTACTAATAGCTTACTACACAACATACACTTAGTATTATTTTTTTTATAGCTACAGTATACAGTATACATATCTCCCTGGCATAATACATCATTTAAAGTCTGGCATTCTCTGGATTTATGGGTCTGTCAAGACAACTGGGAACTCTGAAAAAAACAAGGTTGAATCATGACGTCAGTTATCTTCAGGTCGGAGCTCTAGAAAGAGGCCCGAGGTCCCGACTTGGAATTCTGAGTTGGATGACCGTTCAAAGTCTGAGATTTCCCAGTTCCGAGTTTCCAGTTGGATTGACAGCATGGCAAATGATCAAGGTGTTGAATGTTTATCCTTTTAAGCAAGGAAAGAGACCCTTAAACGCAGACTTGGACCACACACCCACTTCACTGAATAGCAGGCTAGTGACTGTTTGCAGCGCTTGCGGTTAGCCACTGATTCCTTCCAAACCACTCATTGTTGATTTGTATCTTCATATGACAAGGATTTGCCAGTAGATTGTCGAAGTGATTCATGATGATGAAGTCAGCCTGCAGGTGCCCGGCCCGCTAGAGCGTGATGAGCCAAGTGAAGCTGGATGGGCACTTCTAATGTAACTCTATGGCAGCACCCAAGGGGCTTGAATTTTCGAGCTCTCCCCATAGATTTTGCAGTGACGTAGTGTCTCCATGAGTGACAGAACACTGAGCCAGTCACGGCACAACTAGAGAACATTACCAACCCGTACGCTGTGTATTTTCCGCGGGCTGCCCCACCACAGCAGAAAGCACTGAGCTAGGCTGAAACACCTGCATTTTGGAGCTGCCTTACTCAAGAAAGCAAAAAAGAGACCATGTTTGTATGGAAGTTTATTAACTCAATTAGCATTTTTAAACACTGTTTGCAAACTGATACGTGACATGTATTAATGCCAAAATAACATGTAAAACCTGTGAATGTTGCCACTGGATGAGAGAGAGAGAGAGAGAAAGAGAGAGAGAGAGAGAGAGAGAGAGAGAGAGAGAGAGAGAGAGAGAGAGAGCAAGGAAGAGGGAGATGGAGATTGAGAGAAAGAGAGAGGGAAAGAGGGAGAGAGAGAGAGATGGAGAGAAAGAGAGAGGGAAAGAGGGAGAGAGAGGACATTGGCATACATCATTTATAAATGTCATTGGGAGACTATTTTAGTCCAAAGTGAGCTCTGACGAAGGCCTTGAGGTCGATACGTAAAGTTTAGTAAAGAGCAGTGATACAAGCAAGAGCAGTATGCAGGTTTCTTCTTTCTTCTCATCTTATTCAATTATTACCATGCACCTGCAACAAAGATAGATCAGATGTGTGAGTGCCTTTTGAATATTGAGTCCAATGTGATTCAATTCCTTTCCTACTTCTCAAGGGTTCCATCTGTGTGTAAATGTCCCCATGAGCCTTATACTCAGTGATCCTCAAGGGTTCTTTTGGAAGGCTGATGGTTCTATGTGGAACCATATTGACTCAAAGAACCCTTTGAGTTCTTCAATGGTTCTTCACAGTTCACAAAAGGGTTCTTTGTTGTTTTAGTGATAATTCAAATGTAGGGGAGGTGGCTTATTCAAATATTTTGGGGTATGGTTTGCTCACAGCTCTTTTTGTGCAACCTTGAGTGACAGTTTCATTCCAATTTTCGAAGGTGTTGTGTTCTGATATCACATGTTATATCTGACTGTGGTCAGTAATGGTGTTTTGTGAAAGACTTGTGTATGGCCTTGTGTCAATTAGGAGCGGTTGATTTTTATCATTCGGTGGTTATCAACTCTCTCCTCAGGGACCCCCAGCTGTTCCAGAGGAAGCTCACTCGATTCAGTTAACACAATAACAGCTATGGAGTTTAAACAATATAACATGGGTGTCAAACAGACTCCATGGAGGACCTCATGTCTGCTGTTTTCTGTTTTCTGTTTTCTCCTTTCAATTAAGAGCTAGACAACCAGGTGAGGGGAGTTCTTTACTAATCAATTACCTTAATTATCAATCAAGTCCAAGGGAGAACCCACACTCAGCCCTCTGTGGAATGAGTTTGACACATGGGTTCTAAAGGATCTACAAATAACTTTTGAGATTTAGAATGGTTCTATAAAGAACCTTTCTCGATAAATGTTATATAAAGAACCATAAAAAAAGGTTCTATATAGCCCCAAAAGGGTTGTGACCATAGCGGAACCATTTTTGTGCTATATATAACTTTTTTTTATGGTTCTTTATAGAACCTTAGGAAAGGGTTATTTATAGCACCATACAGGTTCCATTTAGAACTTTATGACCATGGTTCTTTATATAAAATGTTTTTTTATTTAGCACCAAAAAGAGTTCCGCTATAGTTACCAACCAAATAACCCCTCTCGGGTATTATTTAGAACCATTGTTTTTTGGGTGTGTAAATGCTGCAGTCCTTGGTCATCAGGACTGTAACTACCCAGTGATAGGCCTAACCCAGTATGACACTACTACACTGCAGTATCAGTAGATAGTGGTTTGTGAAATTGCAGGGTGTGATTTTCTCTCTCTTGTTTTCTTCACCAGATAACGATGTGACTACAGAAGAGGACACTGAGGATGGACAGAAGGCAGGAGGTTAGTGCCCATGACGGTTTCAGACTTCTGTTCTTTTCACCTTGTGAGATGCAATTACACATTGAGTGTAGGTTATATGTGCACGTGTTGGAGATATGTAACAGCAGTAAAACCTAAAGGAAACACACTCACACTATGGTTGGAAAATACCAGTTTTAGCCTTTTGACCTATGTCAGCGCGTTTACATTTATATATGAATTTTCAGTACTCTGACTAAGGTTAGAATTCTGAAATGTTAGCATAATTAAAGAGTGAGAGAGAGAGAGAGAGAGACAGAGAGAGAGAGAGAGAGAGAGAGAGAGACAGAGAGAGAGAGAGAGAGAGAGAGAGAGAGAGAGAGAGAGAGAGAGAGATCAGGGATAACGCTTCACAAGTAAACCTGTGAAAATCCTAACACATTTATTTGACACATTCAAGGTGCGGGTAGGTAAGGGGTGGGAGATTGTGTCTGTCACAAAATGAAATGTTCGTTCATTGGTGACAGACACAATTCCAGCAGTGACAAAATCAGTGGTAAAAATACCAGGTACACTCTTAGAAAAAAAGGTGCTATCTAGAACCTAAAAGGGCCCTTCGGCTGTCCCCATAGGAGAACAGTTATTGGTTCCAGGTAGAACCCTTTTGGTTTCATAGAGGGTTCTACGTGGAAACCAAAATGGTTCTATCTGGAACCAAAATGGGTTTTACCTGAAACCGAAAATTATTATCCTATGGGGACAGACGAAGAACCCTTCTGAAAACCTTTTCTCTAAGAGTGCATTGTTCATTTTCTTATCGATGAAACATTCAAGCACAATACAGTTTTCTCTTCCCAACACAAAAATCGATTACGAACAGAGTGCGCTAAGTTTTGTATACTTGACCCTTTCTTAAAGTTTTTTCAAAATTGTGTTGTTTATAAAGGAGTGCAAGGGCGAATTGAGTTATTGCACACACGCACCCCTCACGTCGTAAGCGTTCGCTAATGCAAATACATAGTAAAACATGCCAATAGCATCTCACTAGATTGTGCTTGACTCTGCCCACTACGCTTAATTTGATCCCATTGGATACGACGCCAATGATACATCTTTGGTTAGTTATCAGTATCTTTGGCGGAGCTGTGTTGTGGCCAAAACATCACTAGTACACACAGTAGCACACAAACACACACTGCCAGGAAGTGCAGAAAGTTTTGCATTGCTTTGCAATCTACTTGACACCATGGCTGGAACTTAGAGATAAAGTAGCTACCAAGATCCAACTATTGACATTTTGCCTCCGTGTCGTGCGAATCCTTTAAATAAATATGGACCCCCCCACATACCTGTGCCCCTGCACATTGACTTGGTACCAGTACCCCCTGGATATAGCGTCATTATCAATTTTTGATTGTGTTCCTTAAAAAAAATATATATATTTTTAACTTTATTTTATTTAGTAAATCTTTTTTTAACTCTGTTTTCTTAAAATTGCATTATTTGTTAAGGGCTTGTAAGTAAGCATTTCACGTTAAAGTTGTACACCTGTTGTATTCAGCGCATGTGACAAATACATTTTGATAAGATTTGATTTGACAGAATTCAAAATGGGTTTGTGTAAATCCTAAATTGCTGATGTATTGTTTGAAAGGCGTAAACACGAGAGTCTGTCAAATACAGTGCATTTGGAAAGTATTCACATTTTGTTATGTTACAGCCTTATTCTAAAATGTATTAAATCGTTTTTTCCCTCATCAATCTACATACAATACCCAATAATGACAAAGTAAAAACAGGTTTTTAGAAATATTTCCAAATGTATAAAACAACAACAACTGAAATATCACATGTACATACTGTAAGTATTCAGACTGTTTACTCAGTACTTTGAAGCACCTTTGGCAGCGATTACAGCCTTGAGTCTTCTTTGGTATGTCGCTACAAGCTTGGCACACCTGTATTTGAGGAGTTTCTCCCATTCTTCTCTGAAGATCCTCTCAAATTCTGTCAGGTTAGATGGGGAGCGTCACTGCACAGCTATTTTCAGGTCTCTCCAGAGATGTTCGATCGAGTTCAAGTCCGGGCTCTGGCTGGGCCACTCAAGGACATTCAGAGACTTGTCCCGAAACCACTCCTGCGTTGTCTTGGCTGTTGTCCTGTTGGAAGGTGAAACTTTGCCCCAGTCTGAGATCCTGAGCACTCTGGAGCAGGTTTTCATCAAGGATCTCACTGTACTTTACTCTGTTCATCTTTCCCTCGATTCTGACTAATCTCCCAATCCTTGCCGCTGAAAAACATCCCCACACCATGACTTTGCCACCACCGTGCCATGTTTAACCAGGACTTGATGCTTGTCATTAATGCCAAAGAGTTCAATCTTGGTTTCATCAGACCAGAGAATCTTGTTTGTCATGGTCTGAGAGTACTTAGGTGCCTTTTGGCCTAAACTCCAAGCGGGCTGTCATGTGCCTTTTACTAAGGAGTGGCTTCCGTCTGGCCACTCTACCATAAAGGCCTGATTGGTGCAGTGCTGCAGAGATTATTGTCCTTCTGGAAGGTTCTCCCATCTCCACAGAGGAACTCTGGAGCTCTGTCAGATGGTTCCAAACTTCTTCCATTTAAGAATGACGGAGGCCACTCTGTTCTTGGGGACCTCCAATGCTGCAGACATTTTTTGGTACCCTTCCCCAGATCTGTGCCTCGACACAATCCTGTCTCGGAGCTCTACATACAATTCCTTTAACCTCATGGCTTGATTTTTGCTCTGACATGCACTGTCAACTGAAGGACCTGAAGGACAGGCATGTGCTTTTCCAAATCATGTCAAATCAATTGAATTTACCACAGTTGGACTCCAGTCAAGTTGTAGAAACATCTCAAGGATGATAAATGGAAACTGGATGCACCTGAGCTCAATTTCGAGTCTCGTAGCAAAGTGTGAATACTTATGTAAATAAGGTAAAAACCTGTTTTCGCTTTGTTATTATGGGGTATTGTGTGTAGATTACTGAGAAAAAAAATCATATTTAATCCATTTTAGAATAAGGCTATAACGTAGCAAAATGTGGGAAAAGGAAATGGGTCTGAATACTTTCCGAAGGCACTGTAGTTTATCTGGAATGAACAGATGCTGCCTCTACAGACAGAGAAGTGCTTGCTGTCTATATTTGAGAGGGAAGAGAAAGTTTACAGCATGTGGTATATGTGAACTTCTGGTAAGTTGCTTCATGAAGTCTATCATTGAATACCGGTCTAGGCCCATATAAGCTCTAGAGCTCTGAACTTACCTTGTATAGCCTGTCTGTTGTTGTCATGCAACCAATCGAACCAGTGCTACTACCACCTCTACAGTAGTTGACTTGTAGATCTCGTGAACACCATCCACTACATGTGCAGCCAAATAAGCACAGTGAGCGAGAGAGAGAGAGAGAGAGAGAGAGAGAGTCTGACTGACTGACTGACTGACTGACTTTTGGTTTTATTGTCTGTCTCAGGAAGTGTTTTTAGATTATATTGTAGTGAGATGTGGCACACCAGCCATGTGCTATCCTTCAATTCACCCAAACACTTTTAGATGTGGGCCCCGAACTGTGTGCTATCCATCTATCCACCCAAACACCTTTACATGTGGGCCTCCAACTGTGTGCTATCCTTTTATCCACCCAAACACCTTTAGATGTGGGCCTCCAACTGTGTGCTATCCTTTTATCCACCCAAACACCTTTAGATGTGAGATAAACTGTATGCTATCCATCTATCCACCCAAACACCTTTAGATGTGGGATGAACTGTATGCTATCCATCTATCCACCCAAACACCTTTCGATGTGGGATGAACTGTATGCTATCCATCTATCCACCCAAACACCTTTAGATGTGGGATGAACTGTATGCTATCCATCTATCCACCCAAACACTTTTAGATGTGGGCCCCCAACCATGTGCTATCCATCTATCCACCCAAACAACTTTAGATGTGGGATGAACTATGTGCTATCCATCTATCCACCCAAACACTTTTAGATGTGGACACCCAACCGTGTGCTATCCTTCTATCCACCCAAACACCTATAGATGTGGGCACCCAACTGTGTGCTATCCTTCTATCCACCCAAACACCTTTAGATGTGGGCACCCAACTGTGTGCTATCCATCTATCCACCCAAACACCTTTAGATGTGAGATGAACTGTGTGCTATCCTTTTATCCACCCAAACACCTTTAGATGTGGGCACGCAACAGTGTGCTATCCTTCTATCCACCCAAACACCTATAGATGTTGGCACACAACTGTGTGCTATCCTTCTATCCCCCCAAACACCTATAGATGTGGGCACCCAACTGTCTGCTTTCCTTCTATCCACCCAAACACCTTTAGATGTGGGCACCCAACTGTGTGCTATCCATCTATCCACCCAAACACCTTTAGCTGTGAGATGAACTGTGTGCTATCCTTCTATCCACCCACACACCTTCAGATGTGGGCACCCAACTGTGTGCTATCCTTCTATCCACCCAAACACCTTTAGATGTGGGCACCCAACTGTGTGCTATCCTTTTACCCACCCAAACACCTTTAGATGTGGGCACCCAACTGTGTGCTATCCTTCTATCCACCCAAACACCTTTAGATGTGGGCCCCCAACTGTGTGCTATCCTTCTATCCACCCAAACACCTTTAGATGTGGGCACCCAACTGTGTGCTATCCTTCTATCCACCCAAACACCTTTAGATGTGGGCCCCCAACTGTGTGCTATCCTTCTATCCACCCAAACACCTATAGATGTGGGCACCCAACTGTGTGCTATCCTTCTATCCACCCAAACACCTTTAGATGTGGGCACCCAACTGTGTGCTATCCTTCTATCCACCAAACACCTTTAGATGTGGGCACACAACTGTGTGCTATTCTTCTATCCACCCAAACACCTTTATATGTGGGCACCCAACTGGGTGCTATCCTTCTATCCACCCAAACACCTTTAGATGTGGGCACCCAACTGTGTGGTATCCTTCTATCCACCCAAACACCTTTAGATGTGGGCACCCAACTGTGCGCTATCCATCTATCCACCCAAACACCTTTAGATGTGAGATGAACTGTGTGCTATCCTTTTATCCACCCAAACACCTTTAGATGTGTGCACCCAACTGTGTGCTTTCCTTCTATCCACCCAAATACCTTTAGATGTGGGCACCCAACTGTGTGCTATCCATCTATCCACCCAAACACCTTTAGATGTGAGATGAACTGTGTGCTATCCTTTTATCCACCCAAACACCTTTAGATGTGGGCACACAACTGTGTGCTATCCTTCTATCCACCCACACACCTTTAGATGTGGGCACCCAACTGTGTGCTATCCTTCTATCCACCCAAACACCTTTAGATGTGGGCACCCAACTGTGTGCTATCCTTTTATCCACCCAAACACCTTTAGATGTGGGCACCCAACTGTGTGCTTTCCTTCTATCCACCCAAATACCTTTAGATGTGGGCACCCAACTGTGTGCTATCCATCTATCCACCCAAACACCTTTAGATGTGAGATTAACTGTGTGCTATCCTTTTATCCACCCAAACACCTTTAGATGTGGGCACACAACTGTGTGCTATCCTTCTATCCACCCACACACCTTTAGATGTGGGCACCCAACTGTGTGCTATCCTTCTATCCACCCAAACACCATTAGATGTGGGCACCCAACTGTGTGCTATCCTTCTATCCACCCAAACACCTATAGATGTGGGCACCCAACTGTGTGCTATCCTTTTATCCACTCAAACACCTTTAGATGTGGGCCCCCAACTGTGTGCTATCCTTCTATCCACCCAAACACCTTTAGATGTGGGCCCACAACTGTGTGCTATCCTTCTATCCACCCAAACACCTTTAGATGTTGGCACACAACTGTGTGCTATCCTTCTATCTACCCAAACACCTTTAGATGTGGGCCTCCAACTGTGTGCTATCCTTCTATCCACCCAAACACCTTTCGATGTGGGCCTCCAACTGTGTGCTATCCTTCTATCCACCCAAACACCTATAGATGTGGGCACCCAACTGTGTGCTATCCTTTTATCCACCCAAACACCTTTAGATGTGGGCACCCAACTGTGTTGTATCCATCTATCCACCCAAAGACTTTTAGATGTGAGATGAACTGTGTGCTATCCTTTTATCCACCAAAACACCTTCAGATGTGGGCACCCAACTGTCTGCTTTCCTTCTATCCACCCAAACACCTTTAGATGTGGGCACCCAACGGTGTGCTATCCATCTATCCACCCAAACACCTTTAGATGTGGGCACCCAACTGTGTGGTATCCTTTTATCCACCCAAACACCTTTAGATGTGGGCACCCAACTGTGTGCTCTCCTTTTATCCAACCAAACACCTTTAGATGTGGGATGAACTATGTGCTATCCTTCTATCCACCCAACCACCTATAGATGTGGGCACCCAACTGTGTGCTATCCATCTATCCACCCAAACACCTTTCGATGTGGGCACCCAGCTGTGTGCTATCCTTCTATCCACCCACACACCTTTAGATGTGGGCACCCAACTGTGTGCTATCCTTCTATCCACCCACACACCTTTAGATGTGGGCACCCAACTGTGTGCTATCCTTCTATCCACCCAAACACCTTTAGATGTGGGCACCCAACTGTGTGCTATCCTTCTATCCACCAAACACCTTTAGATGTGGGCACACAACTGTGTGCTATTCTTCTATCCACCCAAACACCTTTATATGTGGGCACCCAACTGGGTGCTATCCTTCTATCCACCCAAACACCTTTAGATGTGGGCACCCAACTGTGTGGTATCCTTCTATCCACCCAAACACCTTTAGATGTGGGCACCCAACTGTGCGCTATCCATCTATCCACCCAAACACCTTTAGATGTGAGATGAACTGTGTGCTATCCTTTTATCCACCCAAACACCTTTAGATGTGTGCACCCAACTGTGTGCTTTCCTTCTATCCACCCAAATACCTTTAGCTGTGGGCACCCAACTGTGTGCTATCCATCTATCCACCCAAACACCTTTAGATGTGAGATGAACTGTGTGCTATCCTTTTATCCACCCAAACACCTTTAGATGTGGGCACACAACTGTGTGCTATCCTTCTATCCACCCACACACCTTTAGATGTGGGCACCCAACTGTGTGCTATCCTTCTATCCACCCAAACACCTTTAGATGTGGGCACCCAACTGTGTGCTATCCTTTTATCCACCCAAACACCTTTAGATGTGGGCACCCAACTGTGTGCTTTCCTTCTATCCACCCAAATACCTTTAGATGTGGGCACCCAACTGTGTGCTATCCATCTATCCACCCAAACACCTTTAGATGTGAGATTAACTGTGTGCTATCCTTTTATCCACCCAAACACCTTTAGATGTGGGCACACAACTGTGTGCTATCCTTCTATCCACCCACACACCTTTAGATGTGGGCACCCAACTGTGTGCTATCCTTCTATCCACCCAAACACCATTAGATGTGGGCACCCAACTGTGTGCTATCCTTCTATCCACCCAAACACCTATAGATGTGGGCACCCAACTGTGTGCTATCCTTTTATCCACTCAAACACCTTTAGATGTGGGCCCCCAACTGTGTGCTATCCTTCTATCCACCCAAACACCTTTAGATGTGGGCCCACAACTGTGTGCTATCCTTCTATCCACCCAAACACCTTTAGATGTGGGCACCCAACTGTGTGTTATCCTTCTATCCACCAAACACCTTTAGATGTTGGCACACAACTGTGTGCTATCCTTCTATCTACCCAAACACCTTTAGATGTGGGCCTCCAACTGTGTGCTATCCTTCTATCCACCCAAACACCTTTCGATGTGGGCCTCCAACTGTGTGCTATCCTTTTATCCACCCAAACACCTATAGATGTGGGCACCCAACTGTGTGCTATCCTTTTATCCACCCAAACACCTTTAGATGTGGGCACCCAACTGTGTTGTATCCATCTATCCACCCAAAGACTTTTAGATGTGAGATGAACTGTGTGCTATCCTTTTATCCACCAAAACACCTTCAGATGTGGGCACCCAACTGTCTGCTTTCCTTCTATCCACCCAAACACCTTTAGATGTGGGCACCCAACGGTGTGCTATCCATCTATCCACCCAAACACCTTTAGATGTGGGCACCCAACTGTGTGGTATCCTTTTATCCACCCAAACACCTTTAGATGTGGGCACCCAACTGTGTGCTCTCCTCTTATCCAACCAAACACCTTTAGATGTGGGATGAACTATGTGCTATCCTTCTATCCACCCAACCACCTATAGATGTGGGCACCCAACTGTGTGCTATCCATCTATCCACCCAAACACCTTTCGATGTGGGCACCCAGCTGTGTGCTATCCTTCTATCCACCCACACACCTTTAGATGTGGGCACCCAACTGTGTGCTATCCTTCTATCCACCCACACACCTTTAGATGTGGGCACCCAACTGTGTGCTATCCTTCTATCCACCCAAACACCTTTAGATGTGGGCACCCAACTGTGTGCTATCCTTCTATCCACCCAAACACCTTTAGATGTGGGCACCCAACTGTGTGCTATCCTTCTATCCACCCAAACACCTTTAGTTGTGGACACCCAACTGTGTGCTATCCTTTTATCCACCCAAACACCTTTAGTTGTGGACACCCAACCATGTGCTATCCTTCTATCCACCCAAACACTTCTAAACCTTTACATTCTTTACATTCACCCACATTATTTACCGATTATGTTTCCAATAGGATTCATTTATGACATGAACATAAAGGGCAATTTTATAATCATAGTAAAATGTGATACAGACTGATCCAAGAGGCACAGAATGACTGAATCGTAGAGATTGTACCTCATAGTTAACATTATCTGAGGGATGTTTTCTAAACTGGGTGGTTCGAGCCCTGAATGCTAATTGAATGACAGCCGTGGTATATCATACTGTATACCACAAGATGACAAAACATGACTTTTTACTGCTCTAATTAAGTTGGTAACCAGTTTATAATAGCAATAAGGCACCTCGGGTGGTTTGTCCAGGCACCCTGTGTTGCATCGTCCTTCCAAGATGTAGTCCCGACACAAATCCAGGGTCGCTACCCAAGCCGATTGCTCGTTCGTTCTATTGGTTCAGTTTCTAGAGACGCGACCAAGTCATTCAGTCTTTTTGTTCTGTTTCTATGGACGTGACCCAGTCGTTTGTTCTAAATGTTCCTTTGACATACTGGCTGGCAACGTTCTTATCCCTTGCTTGCTAGCTAGTCAACTACTGCTAACTTACAGTCACGTCAAACAGTGCAGCCAGAATAACAACAAAGTAGCTGCATTTGCATTTGTTTAAGCTGTTTTCTAGAGACATTTATTTGGCTACATGCATAACAATGAGCTACTGAGGCGTGATTTCACTTGGCATAGAAAATGTGCTCACTCGTCAGAACACAGAGGTGCTAGCCAACAACACAGCTAACACAATCACTTCAAACTGAAGCTGGAAAAATGGCAAACTAGCTGCACTTTTCAGTTTACTTTTCTTTGTATATAACCATAAAACTGATTCACGATTTTGACTGGCTGAGAAACTCTGCCTGTCTGTCTTGTCCCGACTCCCGACACGTTACTATTGGACAGCTGGAGATCGAATTTGAATATTGAAACAATGTTGCAAATTTCGGAGAGATAGACAGCAAAGTTTTACAAATCTCTGCTGTTAAAAACTAAATGTTAGTCTAGAAGAAATGTGAGATAATGCCAAGATGCTTTTTATAGATTATATATATATATTATATATAAATTGTGTGGCTGGGCTGATGAGACAGTGGATTGCTCAGCCAGATTTAGCTGGTGGTAACTTGTGGAATAGACACCGGCTGGAATGCAGTTTGAACCAACCAGGATTAGACCCACCCGTTGTATAAATTGGCCATATACCACACCCCCTTGGGCCTTATTGCTTAAATATCTCATCTACCATAGCCAAATGTTCCCATCAGCTCCAAATATCTACTGTATCAACCACAATCCCACTGACATTATCCAACATAAAACATAATTCCCAGCCCTGTGTTGTCTTCCCTCCACTCCTCTCCCAAGTCGCTCCCCCCATACCCCTCCCAGTCTTGCCCAGTGCCCGGTTCAGCCCTTGTTTGATGATGACGGCTGTCTGAGTTAGTGCCAGCCACTGGCCCTCTCATACTGTTCCATCAGCCAGGGGTTGATTCAGAGCTGGGCTGGAGCTGGTTCAAGGGTTGCTATCCATTGGTTCTCACGTGGCCATAGTGCTTTTGTCCCAGACTCAGCTCTGGACATTGGCCTCAAAGCCTCTGTATAACCCTTTCATGCTATTTGAGACTTGCCATAATGTGTGATAATATGTATCACACAACTGATACCTATCCTTCTTGTAGCAGGCATGTCCCCTTCTAAGGAATCCAGAAGCAAGAATCAGAGTGAAGACCGCCATGATGACGGTAAGAGAGTGTGTGTTCTAGTATCATCTTTTTGCATGGATTGCATTTTTGTATGTGTGTAGTAGCATATTTACAGTACAGTTGTTTCTCTCTCTCTCTCTGTGTGTGTGTGTGTGTGAGTGAGAGTGCGTGCAAGCGTGTGTGCACGCTTGCTTGCATGCAATCATTCATGGTCAGTATCCCTAATCTCCATCTCTCCCCTGTGCCAAGTTCCTCTCTGTGGAAATGAATACAGGATGAAGCCGGGAGGTTTTATAAAGAATGTTTTCTTTCAGGGGAAACTTATTTAAGAAGCATTATCAGGCTATTCTGCAGTTTCAGGGACTTTGGATGTGTAATACTGAAACAATTATAGGCCTCTCCAGTAAGATGGACCAGAGATAATTAGATTCTTACACTGGAGGGCGTCGTAAGGCAATTAGCTTGGCACACCATCCATTTGGCTCCAAGCTTATGGTTGGGGGGGGGGGGGGATTTTTTAAAAAGATATCTACTACAGTGATGTTTTCTTTGGGGAAATAATCGCTCTACCGCTACCACTTGATTGTAGTCTAAAGCACACGCATTAGACACACACACACACACACACACACACACACACACACACACACTCAGATAGCCGCAGAGGCTGGAAAAGATAGATAGCTAGTGAAGCTGCTTCAAGGGCACCAATGCATTGTAATCTAATTGAACAAAACACTGACTAACACCTCCTCAGATCTCGCAGACGCACACGCACACACACACACACACACACACACGCACACACACACACACGCACGCACGCACACACACACACACACACACACACACACACACACCTCCTCACATCTCTCAGGCTATACTCGTTGTATCACTCACTACCTCTGCCATAATCCATAGCCATAATAATTAAATATGATTCACAAATTCAATCACAGGAATTATGGAGCGTAAGTATTTAGTAATAATCTTTATAAATTCTAATTTATCAGGCCTGCTGGATGCTTAATGGCAGCTAATCCACAGACAAAAGGCCTTGGCACAGTCACTCTAGACATTTTAGAACACGGGAAAATAACACTCCTTCAGTCAACCTCTTACACAAGATCCAGTATGAATTTGAAGACTGTTCTGTGCTGTAAAGGTGTAATTGTATTTAAAGGAAATGTTAACTAGTCAAGTTTAATATGATTCTGTGATGTACTGTAAAGGGTGGGTTGATGTACTGGCTCTAATTTAAATGACCTAAACTTCTCATTTGCTCTAGCACAGGAACAGAACCATAGTTTGCCAGTGCTGTGATAAAATATTGTGTAGCTAGCCAGACATTTTATTAACCGCCAATATGCCAACATTCAATTCAAACAATGCGGTCAATCCACAAACATACACTAGCTGAAATCAGTTGATGATAGGATTTATACAATGGGTGGGTCTAATCCTGAATGCTGATTGGTTAAAACCGCATTCCAGCCAGTGACTATTCCACAAGTTACCACCGGGTAAGTCTATGACGTTAAAATGCATATTTACACTGTACCATCAGACTTCGCAATCCACTGTCTCATCAGTCCAGCCAGGCAATTTATAAACTTGATCTCCACTATAAAAAGCATCTAGACATGATCTCGATCTATATTATCTGAAGTTGAAGTCGGAAGTTTACAAACACCTTAGCCAAATACATTTAAACTCAGTTTTTCACAATTCCTGACATTTAATCCTAGTAAAAATTCCCTGTCTTAGGTCAGTTAGGATCACCACTTTATTTTAAGAATGTGAAATGTCTGAATAATAGTAGAGAGAGTTATTTATTTGAGCTTTATTTCATCACATTCCCAGTGGGTCAGAAGTTTACATACACTCAATTAGTATTTGGTAGCATTGCCTTTAAATTGTTTAACTTGGGTCAAATGCTTCGGGTAGGCTTCCACAAGCTTCCCACAATAAGTTGGGTGAATTTTGCCCATTCCTCCTGACAGAGCTGGTGTAACTGAGTCAGGTTTGTAGGCCTCCTTGCTCACACACGCTTTTTAGGTTCTGCCCACAAATTTTCTATAAGATGGAGGTCAGGGCTTTGTGATGGCCACTCCAATACCTTGACTTCGTTGTCCTTAAGCCATTTTGCCACAACTTTGAAAGTATGCTTGGGGTCATTGTCCATTTGGAAGACCCATTTGCATGATGCCATCTATTTTGTGAAGTGCACCAGTCCCTCCTGCAGCAAAACACCCCCACAACATGATGCTGCCACCCCCGTGCTTCCCACAGTTGGGATGGTGTTCTTCGGCTTGCAAGCATCCCCCTTTTTCCTCCAAACATAACGATGGTCATTATGGCCAAACCATTCTATTTGGTTTCATCAGACCAGAGGGCATTTCTCCAAAAAGTACGATCTTAGTCCCAATGTGCAGTTGCAAACTGTAGTCTGGCTTTTTTATGGCGATTTTGGAGTAGTGGCTTCTTCCTTGTTAAGCGGCCTTTCAGGTTATGTCAATATAGGACTCGTTTTACTGTGGATATAGATACTTTTGTACCTGTTTCCTCCCGCATCTTCACAAGTTCCTTTGCTGTTGTTTTGGGATTGATTTGCACTTTTTTCACTAAAGTACATTCATTTCTAGGAGACAGAACGCATCTCCTTCCTGAACGGTATGACGGCTGCGTGGTCCCATGGTGTTTATACTTGCATACTATTGTTTGTACAGATGAACGTGGTACCTTCAGGCATTTGGAAATTGCTCCCAAGGATGAACCAGACTTGTGGAGGTCTACCATTTATTTCTGAGGTCTTGGCTGATTTCTTTTGATTTTCCCATGATGTCAAGCAAAGAGGCACTGAGTTTGAAGGTAGGCCTTGAAATAGCCATGACATTCTTTTCTGGAATTTTCCAAACTGTTTAAAGGCACAGTCAACTTAATGTATGTAAACTTCTGACTCACTGGAACTGTGATACAGTGAATTATAAGTGAAATAATCTGTCTGTAAACAATTGTTGGAAAAATTACTTGTGACATGCACAATGTAGATGCCCTAGCCGACTTGCCAAAACTATAGATTGTTGACAAGAAAAACGAGTTTTAATGACTCCAACCTAAGTGTATGTAAACTTCCGACTTCAACTGTATGTGTTCTGACGAGTGGGCACATTTTATGCCAGGCGAAATCGCGCCTCATTAGCTCATTGTTATGGATGTTTCCAAAAAAAATTTCACTAGAAAACAGCTTTAAAAAATGCAAATGTGGCTATTTTGCTGTTATTCTGGCTGCACTTTTCAAATCAAATTTTATTGGTCACATACACATGGTTAGCTGATGTTAATGCGAGTGTAGCGAAATGCTTGTACTTCTAGTTCCGACAGTGCAGTAATATCTAAAAAGTAATCTACAATTCCCCAACAACTACCTAATACACACAAATCTGAAGGGATGGAATAAGAATATGTACATTTAAATATATGGATGAATGATGACCCAGCAGCTTAGGCCAGGTGCAATAGATGATAAAAGGTACAGTATATACATATGAGATGAGTAATGTAAGATATGTTAACATTATTAAAGTGACGGTGCAGTTGCCATATCAGGCATTGATACAGCCTGACAAGATGCTCTCAATTGTGCATCTGTAAAAGTTTGTCAAGGTTTTAGGTGACAAGACAAATTTCTTCAGCGCCTTCTTCACCACACTGTCTATGCGGGTGGAACATTTCAGTTTGTCTCTGATATGTACACAGAGGAACTTAAAACTTTCCACCTTCTCCACTGCTGTCCCTTCGATGTGGATAGGGGGGTGCTCCCTCTGCTGACTGAACGACTGGGACGTGTCTCTAGCAAGCAAACCGATAGAACAAACGACCAGCCGGCTTGGGTAGCAACCCTTGATTTATTTTGGGACTATATCTTGTGGAAGGAGGAAATAGTATGAATAAATTAATCATAAGAAAGTGTTTAATGAAAATATGTCAATCAATATTTGAATATATTGGTAACCCGTTGTATAAAAGTAATAATGCCCTCAAAGCCGGTGTTTGGAGGATATATTGGCACGGTTTGCCAACACCCATACCACTATATCCTCTAAACACCGGCTTTGAGGGCATTATCACTTAATTAGAACAAGTTATAAATGCAAAAGTATACTGATATTGTATCGTATAATAGCACTCACAGCTTTCCAAGAAAACTCAAATTGAGGCATTTATGGTCTGTTTACAGGCTATTTTACAGAAAATGTGCATAAAATCTATATAAACTGTATTTACAATTATATGACAAGATTAAATTCAACCACACCTTGGTTTCATCACAAAACCGGAGAGCAACCTTTGTCTGGTGAAGTCCACAAAGCATATTGCATGCTACAAGCAAGTCACAAAGAAACCAGGAGCTGCCGCCACTATTCCAGCACCATTCAACTTCAACATTTCAACATCATCAAATCACCTCTGCTTAGTCTAATACGGTGACAACTAAAAGATACGAAAAGCAATTTAGTCCAATCAATGTCAGCTTCTCTGTGTGTGTGTGTGTGTGTGTGTGTGTGTGTGTGTGTGTTTGTGCGTGTGCGTGTGTGCGTGTGCGTGTGCGTGTGTGCTGTGCGTGCGTTCATGCAAGTAGAAATACATGTTGACTCACCCTGCTTGTAGAGAAACGCCAATACCATCCTCCTCTCGTTCATACAGTACACACTTTTATGTTTTGTTGTCCTAGGCTACCTGGCTAAAAATCTTGCTTGCGAGCCTAACTTCCTTTCATGGGCAACATTAGCTAGTTAACATTAGCCTTCTACATCTAGCTGCATATTTCATTTCATCCTCAGGCCAAGAGCACAATGTATGAATTTATTGTTGGATCCGTATCGCAGTTCTAATCATTGGCCAGTACAGAGAAGTAAAAGGATAAGTCCAAATCTCCATCCATTGCTAATTTAGGAAAGGACCAATTTTAGCTAGCTAGCGACCGGAGGACAACAACACCACAAGATGCAACAATTCAAGATGTTTCTGTCAGTGACGTATTGCTCTCGATGTGACGTAATGTGATTGAAGTGGAGCTAAATCCAAACTGGCTTCCCTTGACACTTTTTTTTGGTGCTTCAGGACCATTCACAGTTGAGCTCACTCAGTTTAGCTGAATGCTGATTGGCTATTATTTTATACTTTTTTATCAAGGGAGTCCAAATGCTCGCTGGCGTCTCTTGCATTCAATGCTACGGGCAGCAACAATGTCATACTCTTTTTGACCGAACAGCATCAAATAGTTGGCCTACACATACATAGGGTGGCTGTTTTGCTCGTTCTGATGCTTTCTCCCGGGAAATACATTCAGCCTCTTTCGAATTGAAGGAAAATGAAACACACAGAGAGACAAAAGATAAATTATTTTATATGGATTTTGTATATTTCTTGGTACATTTTCGGGGGAAGCCTGGCTTCCCTTGGATCCATGAATACAAGCCACTGATTGTAGGGCAGTACATGTGCATTGAACAACACAGCAGCTTGTCGGCATATTTTGTTATTTCTGTATAACAAAACATTTACGACGAAGTTGGCTCTTTTATACTGGGGGTAAATGGGAAAGAATGCTTGTTTTCTTCAATATGTGGGCGTGGTCGAGGGGGAATTCCTTATTATTACGTGAATATTGACTCTCAATATTCATTCCATTTAGACTTTGGATTTCTTCCTGACAACAATGGCTGCCATTTTCACCGCATTATGGACCTTTATGGAGAATGGATCTATAAATAACCTTACTCAATATCAAAGGTTATTATTAGATACTTTTGAAGAACCATCTTTTTAAAATCTATTCTGGTCAGCCATATTATATCCCAAAAATTCTTTAGGTGTTATTATTGTGTTCATGGACAAGTTAAATCAGGTGTGCTAGCCCTGCAACAGCGGGGGCTCCCTGAGGAGAGAATTGAGAACCACTGATTTAGTCAGCTTTTCTCAATTGACACAAGTCACCGTAAATGTTCATAGTAATATCACAGATAGAACAATGAGACCGATATTTCACCGAATGTATAAATATGACGCATCCGCTTGGTGGATGGTAGTGAGAGGAAGCCCAGAGGCCGGCAGTGGAAGAAGATTTTGGCCTACGTTCTGCAAATGTTCTCATCGCTGAAACATTTGATCTCCATACAGTTTTCTGTTCCCAAAACTAGAGTCTGGTATGAACAGAGTGGATAATTTTGTAAAAGTTGTAAAAAATCGCGTTGTTTAGGAGTACAAAGGCGAATTGAGTCATTGCACGTGCACTTCACAGAGTAGGCATTCCCTAATGGAAATTTGCAGAAGAATGCTAGAATGGTCCAATTGGATCTCGTTAGCTTGTGCGTGGCTCTGCCCATCTCCTTGCTTGTTCTGCCCACTGTGACTCATCTGTTCCCATTGGAAACGACAGGCTGTGGTTGGTTTAGTTATACAAATCTTTGGTAATATTTAACGTGTACGTCTTCTTCTTCTTTGGTATTTTGGCAGTCCGCAAACAAATGTTGAAGGTGCATGCTCCCATCTAGTGTATTGGCTGTGTATCAGCCTACTATTCTGTAGTATGACTTCATTACACTTTGTGAAAAAGTTGCCCTACAAACTACCCCTACATCCATTAAAACCCCATCACTATTCCACTACTTTGGCCCTATCTAATCCCACAACTGGTCAGCAGCCTGGTAGGACGGGACACTGTTGTTCAAACACCTTGTAACTCTGCTGCAGTAAAATCTCGTACACCCAAGTACTTCTCTGCATCTGCCACCACAACATCTATCCTCTGTGATTTATGTTCCATTCCTGTGGTAAAGTTGTCCAGGAACGCTAAAAAACCAACCTTACTGAAGCACATGTTATTCCTATCACTCTCTATTGACCTCAGCCTACTTACAGGAATCCCCTTATGACCCCATCTTCCTCTACCACTCTCTATGAAGTGGCCATATATACAGTATATATTTTTAATACAGACTAGCTAAAAAATAAGTGAAAATGTACAAATTATCCAATGGATTATGATCATTTTCAGGGAAAAAAAGTGGAGGTGCCAAACATAAGTTTGTACCCCCTAATTTGAATTTGCTCCATGGCTAAGGTGGAGACAAGGCTGTTTGGCACATCTCAGTCATGAAGAGGAAAAGCTTTGCAGCTGTTTCTGATCAATAAACAATGCCACGCTGGTGGTTAGCAACATTCAAATAAAACTAAGCCCAGAAAATAATTTGTATGTCATATCATAGGAAAATACACTGTAATCACACGGATTTGCATGAAGTGAGCAGTTCAGATTTGTCACTTCAAGCCCAAATATTTCATACTTTGACTAAAATGATGACTTATTGACTTAAAATCATTGTGCAACAATCAGGGGTAAGCTCTGGTCATCGTCTTTCAGCACGAAAAAGTGGAAGAGAGAGAAGGAGAGTGAGAGCGAGAGAGACAAACACACCAGAATGTTCCTCTGACCGGAATATCAGCTGTTATTTTCTGATAGTTTTCCCACAATTCTTCATGTTGAATCTGCGAAAATGACCAGTGTTCGCTGGCATACAGCAGGTCGTCGCTACAACACAACTCTGATGACAGCAAGCGATAGAAGACCCATGCGGAATTCTTTAGGGCTCCCACCCAGCCTACTAGAGACAGCATCAGAGACTTGGTCTTTACTCCGGTACACGATCTACACGCGCAGCCTGATTCCGTGAGTGCTTCCCAAATGGCCCCCTATTCCCTAAATAGTGCACTACCTAAATAATGGGCTATGCACTCGTTATTGTTATTTTATTGTGTTACTTTTTATTATTTTTTACTTTAGTTTATTTGGTAAATATTGTCTTAACTCTTCTTTAACTGCACTGGTTAAGGGCTTGTAAGTAAGCATTTCACAGTAAGGTCTACATTTGTTGTATTTGGCGCATGTGACAAATAAAGTTTGATTTGATTTGCACTACATAGGAAATAGGGTGATATTTGGGTCGCAGCCCCTAATTCTCTGTCTCATAGAGGGACTAATGTACAATCCTCCTGATGTGCTGTGATGACCTGCTTTTGTGATGTAATTGTCATAAAATCCAAGAACAGGATACAGAGAAAGAGAGAGAGATGGAGAAAAAGATTGAAAGAGAGAGGGAGACACAACGATGGAGGAGTAGAGTGGGCAGGAGGGAGAGAGAGAGAGGGAGAAAAAGATTGAAAGAGAGAGGGAGACAGACAACGATGGAGGAGGAGAGCGGGCAGGAGGGAGAGAGAGAGAGGGAGAAAAAGATTGAAAGAGAGAGGGAGACAGACAACGATGGAGGAGGAGAGCGGGCAGGAGGGAGAGAGGCTGAGAATGAGAAAGACAGAAAGAGAGGTGAGAGTGGCTGAGTGGAAGAGCGAGGCAACTGAGAAAGACACTTTAACCAGAGGCTTGATAAAGAGACAATGTCATAGGCCAGTTGGCATGCAGCAGTATCACTCTTCTTTCTCTATTATACAGTATAGAGAAATGATCAGATGTCACAAGACAGAGCTGGAGCAGGACACACAGCCAAAGTTCAATCCCCTAACTGTTTCCTTAGCAGGATACTAAGTAGAACTATATAGCGTTCTTCATTTTATCCCCGTAGGGGAACCCTTTATCTAGGGTTCTCCCAAAACCCTTTATGTAGGGTTCTTCATAGAACCCCCTGTATATGGTTATACCTTAAATTATTTATGACAATACATTATTACATATAAGGCCTTTCTTTCAGGGCCTAGTTATACCATAGCACAGTGGTGTTAGGAAACTACAGGTTACAGGCCACATCAGGCCTGCAAGTCACATTATGCTGGCTGGCAAAGTGAATCCAGCCACATCAGGCCTGCAAGTCACATTATGCTGGCTGGCAAAGTGAATCCAGCCACATCAGGCCTGCAAATCACATTATACTGGCTGGCAAAGTGAATCCAGCCACATATTCAACAGTTTAGTTGTATTTGTTCAGAATGACTGCCAGTGTTAGGATCATTGTGAGGAGACTACCTAAGCCATTTAAACTGGAACAACCATTTCAGTATCTGGTGCAAAAAAATTATTAGATTAGTTTAGAAACATTTGTCTTTTATTTTTGTGTAGCATAAGATTAATCAATCAGTCAATGTAAATGCAAAAACACAAATATTAAAAACAATTCTAAAAATCTACCTGCAGTATAGCATGCTGAGTAATGATAATAATTATGGTAAACGTTTGCCTAACTAGCCTAACTTCTTGACAACTCATTTGAAACATTTTTATAAATCAAAGTTCAAATATTGCTGCTATTATCCCGCATTTTCCTCAAATGGTCACCTCATTCAGATAAAGATGAAATGTACCTTATTTATTGTGTCATATTCCTCCTGCTGGCTGGCTGAGGCTCACTCCAGGCTGTCAGTTGTCACTTCACTTTTCAGAGCGTGGGGGAGTGTGAGGCCACGGCAAAGATGCATGATGACTGCAGTGTGATTGGTCAATAATCTAACACATCTAGGGTGTGTTGTGTGGTTGTCAGCTATTAACTCATTCATTGCAGGAATTGACACATAATGTGTTGAAAAATGTTGTCAACACAGTGTTTAAAGTAACACAACATGTGCCATCCTTAATTAGACACAGGGATGTGTTAAAAAATAACACTTTGTTTCTATGAGTGTACATTTTTCCTCAATAGTCAGAGCTAGTAGGAAAAAATACATGTATTACTTTTAATGTGGGGAGAGAATTAAATTGAGAGGACGTATTTATGCCACACACACACACACACACACACACACACACACACACACACACACACACACACACACACACACACACACACACACACACACACACACGTATTCCCTTACCAGTACAGTATAGGCAGCTACTGTAGCCAGTAGCCTGTTTGCCCTTACATAGACAGGCTTCCCTCTGTGTTCAAACAAGCTCAGTGCAGGCATGGAGAATCAATGGCTTTTCCCCCTATGACGTCTGGCTTTTCCAGCACGCCGCTCAGTGACGCACACGCCCACACCTTGCACACCCGTCACATATAATGACAGCTGCTGGTCGTAGCGCTCTGAAGCACTTTCTATTTGGCCAATTTCTCAGTGTGTTTTTCACCCGTGTTTTGTCCAACGCTAAGGTTGACTGGAAAGAAGAGCAGACAGAGAGACAGTGTTTGTAGCAGAGAGTCATGGGTGAAGGGAGTGTCGGAGGGAGATGTGGATAGGTGTGTGTTGGAAGGGGTGTAGGTTGTTGCTGTAGGCAGCTATCTCACTGTAAAGGTTTAATATTCTACACACATCCTAATGCCTCTCACACAAACCCAGCAGAAACCCCCAACTGGAAGTGCATCAGTCTCTCCTCAACATTAGAGAGTAAAGTGGTGTTATGTACTGATGCTGAAAGCTAAGTCACTCAGGTGGATTCATCCATTTGTAGACCCTTCTGTCACACATACATGCTAAGGACCTAGCGAGCACACACACAGACTATTTATAGCTAGAGTTCCACAACAGTAGATATTGAATATGATTACTCCACAGGCCTTAGCTAGTCTCCCGATTAACTCCCTGCCTATGTATCTGCATCCTGCTGCTTGCTGACAGTCCTACATGAGCATATTAGGGGCACATTCTTAACAATATACAAGCAGTCCTATGAGCCTCTCATCCCTAGCAGTACTGTACGTCCAAACCACTGACATACACTACCGTTCAAAAGTTTGGGGTCACATAGAAATGTCCTTGTTTTTTAAAGAAAAGCACCAAAGAAATGCCCATTCTGTTACGACTTCTATAAATGGTGCGGTGGAGGAGTCAAACCCAGAGAGCAGGTAATATCGTACGTGAATCTATTTATTCCAACCACAGCGGAGACATGGACATGCCAACACTAGGGCGCATGAAACAACCCGTCCAAAATACACAGGGCTAAAACTGTCCGGAAAATAATGAGATAACACTAATACACCAACACCAAAATAACAGAGAACAAGCCCGCACAATACCCAGCGAGCCTAGTGCCCTTAAATAGCCTACAAACAAACACTAACTCAAAACAGGTGTACCCAATTAAACCCAATAAACAGAAACAAAAGGAAAGGGAATCGATGGCAGCTAATAGGCCAGCGATGACGACCGCCGAGTGCCGCCCGAACAGGAAGAGGCACCATCTTCGACTAGTTGAGTATCTGGAGCATCAGCATTCGTGGTTAGATTACAGGCTCAAAATGGTCAGAAACAAAGCAAAGTCTATTCTTGTTCTGAGAAATGAAGGCTATTCCATGTGAGAAATTGGCAAGAAACTGAAGATCTCGTACAACGCTGTGTACTACTCCCTTCACAGAACAGCGCAAACTGGCTCTAACCAGAATAGAAATAGGAGTGGGAGGCCCCAGTGCAAAACTGAGCAAGAGGACAAGTACATTAGAGTGTCTAGTTTGAAAAACAGACACCTCACAAGTCCTCAACTGGCAGCTTCATTAAATAGTACCCGGAAAACACCAGTCTCAACGTCAACAGCGAAGAGGCAACTCCAGGATGCTTGCCTTCTAGGCAGAGTTCCTCTGTCCAGGGTTTTGTGTTCTTTTGCCCATCTTAATATTTTATTTTTATTGGCCAGTCTGAGATATGGCT
The DNA here is from genome assembly GCF_057628025.1 of Oncorhynchus mykiss. Lineage (NCBI taxonomy): Eukaryota > Metazoa > Chordata > Actinopteri > Salmoniformes > Salmonidae > Oncorhynchus > Oncorhynchus mykiss. The sequence goes on along the minus strand of NC_143044.1, from coordinate 35,578,122 downwards.
TTTTCTTTGCAACTTAAATAGTACCCGTCTCAACGTCAACAGTGAAGAGGCGACTCCGGAATGCTGGTCTTCTAGGCAGAGTTGCAAAGAAAAAGCCATAGACTGATGAGTGTCAGAAGAAAGTGCTTTGTTTCTGACCATTTTGAGCCTGTAATCGAACCCACAAATGATGATGCTCCAGATACTCAACTAATCTAAAGAAGGCCAGTTTTATTGTTTCTTTAATCAGGACAACAGTTTTCAGCTGTGCTAACGTAATTGCAAAAGGGTTTTCTAATTATCAATTAGCCTTTTTAACTTGGATTAGCTAACACAACGTTCCATTGGAACACAGGAGTGATGGTTGCTGATAATGGGCCTCTGTACGCCTATGTAGATATTCCATTAATAGTCATTTACAATATTAACAATGTCTACACTGTATTTCTGATCAATTTGATGTTATTTTAATGGACAAAACATTTGCTTTTCTTTAAAAAACAGGGCATTTCTAAGTGACCCCAAACTTTTGAACGGTAGTGTACAGACATACTGTCCTATGAGACTCTCATTCCTAGTGGTACTGTACGTCCAAACCACTGACATATATACATATAGTCCTATGAGTATCTTGTAAATCTGAAGTGAACTAGAATGAAGTGCAGAACCTCCTACTAAACCCTTCATCCAGATACACACTGAATGCAGTAGGTACAGACTCAAACATTTGTTTCAAAAAGCATACAACATTTTTGAATTGTGTAAATTATTTTGTCTGCACAGGGGAATCATATCCCTCATCCTTTACTTTAAATAAGATGGGGAGGACGAGTCACGGTGTTGCTTCGTCCTATTAGTGTAACACAGACAACACACACACACGCACACACACAACAAACATGCACACACACACCTTCCCTGCTCCTATTTTCATCAATAGCTCAACATTCTACAGTAAGAGTTATTTCACCTGCGTATTGCATTGGGAGGAAACAATGTGACAATACTGCCCCCTGCAGGAGAAAGCTAGTAACTGTAAGAATCAGTGGTGTCACTACAATGTTGTGGGTTATAATAGAGACCCTGCTATCTGAGACCCTTGGGAAATCCCTACCCCATTGAAGTTGACAATTAAAATGGTTAGGGTTAGGGTTAGAGTCACTTAAGGGTTACGGTTATGGTTAAGGTAAGGGTTAAGGTTAGGGTTTAGGGTGGGACCACAGGAGGTTGGTGGCACCTTAATTGGGGAGGACAGGCTTGTGGTAATGGCTGGAGTGGAATTAGTGGAATAGTATCAAAAACATCAAACACATGGTTTCCATTTCCACATGGTTTCCATGTGTTTGATGCCATTCCTTTGACTCATTTCCAGCCATTTTTATGAGTCGTCCTCCCCTCAGTAGCCTCCACTGGTATGGATGTCCGAAGGGTCCCGGATAGCACAAACCTTTAGTAATAGTGATCCTTGTGATATCACACACGGAATATGTTCTAAATTCTATATAGTGCACCGCATTTGAACAGGGCCCATAGGGCTCTGGTCAAAAGTAGTGCACCATATAGGGAATAGGGTGCTAGGGTGCCATTTGGGACACATATACTGAATCAGTTTGAAAAGTACTGAGCAAATGTATGTTTTTGCCATTGTGTCCTTGTATACTCAGACTCATTCATGTTTGCCAGATTCAGACAGAGTGATAACAATGCTATTGGATGAAGTGTATGGTAACTACATGTTGGGGTGGCAGGGTAGCCTAGTGGTTAGAGTGTTGGACTAGTAACCAAAAGGTTGCAAGTTCAAATCCTTGAGCTGTCCCTGAACAGGCAGTTAACCCACTAGGCTGTCATTGAAAATAAGAATTTGTTCTTAACTGACTTGCCTAGTTAAATAAAGGTTAAAAATATGTGTTTACCCATGAATGATATGTTGTGATGTGATCATGTTAGATAGGTGGTCCTGTTTGGCTCAGATGGTAGAGCATGATGCTTTGCAATGCAAGGATTGAGTGATTCCTGCTGGGGCCACCCATATGAAAACGTAAGCTGGTTGCTTTGGATAAAAGTGGCTTATTTATTTATTTATACTGAACACAAATATAAACGCAGCATGGTCATGAGCTGAAATAAAAAAAAATCCCAGAAATGTTCCATACGCACAAAAAGCTTATTTCTCAAATTTTGTGCACAAATTTGTTTACACAGAATTAGTTAGATTGCAGTACAGGGGGTTAGAGAGCAGAGAGAGCATTTCTTCTTTGACAAGATAATCCATCCATCTGACAGGTGTGGTGTATCAAGAAGTTGATTAAACAGCATGATCATTGCTGGGGACAATAAAAGGCCACTCTAAAATGTGCCGTTTAGTCACACAACACAATGCCACAGATGTCACAGTTTTGAGGGAGTGTGCAATTGGCATGCTGACTGCAGGAATGTCCAGTAGTCCAAGTGAAACCATGCCAGCCCAGTTCCTCCACATCCGGCTTCTACACCTGGGGGATCGTCTGAGACCAGCTGATGAAACTGAGTATTTATGTCTGTAATAAAGCCCTTTTGTGGGGAAAACGATTTCTGATTGGCTGGGCCTGGCTCCCCAGTAGATGGGCCTGGCTCCTCAGTGGCTGGGCCTATGCACTACCTGGCCCACCATGGCTGCACACCCTGCCCAGTCATGTGAAGTCCATAGATTAAGGTCTAAGGAATTATATGAACTGTTTACTCACAACAATTTCAAAGATTTTACTATGTTGTGTTTACATATTTGGTCAGTATAGATAGACACAGCATTTTTGGAAACACAAATACATCTCCACCTGATGTGACAAGACAGACAAGACAATATATAACTATACTATCTTAGGCTGCATGCAGTGCCTTGCAAAAGTATTCACCCCCCTTGGCGTTTTTCCTATTTTGTTGCATTACAACCTGTAATTTAAATGGATTCTTATTTGGATTCAATGTAATGGACATACACAAAATAGTCCAAATTGGTGAAGTAAAATTGAAAAAATAACTTGTTTAAAAAAATTCAAGAAAATACAAAAGGGAAAAGTGGTGCGTGTTTATGTATTCAGCCCCTTTGTTATGAAACCCCTAAATAATATCTGGTGCAACCAATTACCTTCAGAAGTCACAGAAATAGTTAGATTGCACACAGGGGGACTTTATTTAAGTGCCACATGATCTCAGTATATATACACCTGTTCTGAAAGTCCCCAGCGTCTGCAACACCACTAAGCAAGGGGAAACACAAAGCAAGGGGCACCATGAAGACCAAGGAGCTCTCCAAACAGCTCAGGGACAAAGTTATGGAGAAGTACAGATCAGGGTTGGGTTATAAAAAATATCAGAAACTTTGAAGATCCCACGGAGCACCATTAAATCCATTATTAAAAAATGGAAAGAGTTTGGCACCACAACAAACCTGCAAAGAGAGGGCGGGGTGCATAGTTATGCACACACAAGTTTTCTTGGTTTTTTTTGGTCTTATTTCTTGTTAGTTTCACAATAAAAAATATTTTTTTATCTTCAAAGTGGTAGGCATGTTGTGTAAATCAAATGATACAAACCCCCCAAAAATCTATTTTAATTACAGGCAGTAATGCAATAAAATAGGAAAAATGCCAAGGGGGGTGAATACTTTCGCAAGGCACTGTATATAAGGCCATGATTCTCATGTAAATAGAATGCCAATCATGATTACTGGGAAGGATTGCTGTTGCTGTGTGTTTGTGAGTGTTTGCGCGTGCTTGCATGCGTCCGTGCCTGCGTGTGTGTCAACATTTTCAGATTGACAGCAGCACTCGAGACAAACACCAAAAACAAGGCTTTGGTAGAAATTGTTCTCCTTCCCCATCTAATGGGGTCTGCCATTTTTATTGTTCAGAGAATGGGTCTAAAATTGCATAGATATGAAAAAATGGCTTTTTTTCCTTCAGCTTGTTAGAAAAGCAATTATAGAAGCAGCACAATAGCCATTCATACAGCATGTTAGCTTATTGGTGTCATGGCTTTCATTTACTCAATTTGTCCCAAATGTCATTGCTGAGAGAGGGGAGGGGAGGGAAGGATGGAGGAGAGGTGAGGGAAGGATGAAGGAGAGGGGAGGGAAGGATGGAGGAGAGGGGAGGGAAGGATGGAAGGATGGGGGAGAGGGGAGGGAAGGATGGAGGAGAGGGGAGGGAAGGATGGAGGAGAGGGGAGGGGAGGGAAGGATGGAGGAGAGGGGTGGAAAGGATGGAGGAGAGGGGAGGGAGGAGGAAGAGGGAGGGAGTCATTTAGTAATCTTGGCAACATTTCGACATGCTGGTCTCTTGAATGTTGGCATCAATTTGACATTTAGCGAATTGTGTTATGTCCAGACAAGACAACACGGTCTTGTCCAACCAGACCAATGTAGACAATCCTGTATTGTCATGGCGGAGATACTGTAGAAGATGCTATGTGTTTGCTCAGGGGCTGACCAATGTCTCTCCTTCCACTGTCTGTACAGATGAGCTAGATCCACCTAAAGAAGACGCTGACAACCATACAGCCATGGAGCAAGATACCCTGGACTCACAGACAGGTAACATGGATACATATACATTCAGGTAGTTAACACAAGCACTATCCTGAAGCTGGTATCTGTTCTGTCCTTCTATCCTGTGTGTGCCACCCACCACTCTCTGTGTCAAGCTTCAAGTTTATTTTGCCATAGTGTAGGGAATACATTAACATTCTCCCTCATCCCACGAGCTCTCGAAACACATCGTCACTGTGTGCTACTACTCTGAATGAACTTCAGTTGTCCGACTTACAGGAATAAGAAGGATAAACAAAGACATATCAATTATGTATAGCCTTGGATGTGACAGTGACAAGTTGTCATGAGTTTGTTATTTTTGTTTTTAACTAGGAAGTGATGTCATTGTTATTATAGGAGACGTACAAACACACACACACACACACACACACACACACACACACACACACACACACACACACACACACACACACACACACACACAGCAAATTCTCCAGATTAACATTGTTTTAAATGAACACTGAGAGTGTTATTAAATTAACACTGGAATTGTGGACTCTGTGGACCCTTATACACATTGGAATAGTGTTAAATTAACACACTGCTTAGTGTAAAGCATTATTCAAAAAAGCTTTGCCTTTCGAGTAAATTGTTACCACCCATGACTGTATTTGTTAGTGACAGAGACATGGTTGTTGCATTCATCCATTTTCAGTCCTATGGACTTCACCAAGTCAGATCCTATAAAATAAAATAAATATATATTATCTAACACAATAGCTGTGTTTGAATACCCATACTAACATACTGTATACTACATACTTAATGAGTATATACCCCATACTATATACTATTAGTTAATTTTAGTATAATGTAAATGAACGGTATCCTTTCAGTTGAGTGTACTAGCGCTTCGCCTGTCTACCGGAAGTTGATGCTGTTGCTATACAACTTCTTGCTAGCTTGTTAGCATAACACATTATTAGACATCTTACTACTTCATTAACTATGTCCACTAAGAACGCACAATGACTATACCACTTAGCTAAGCTAGAATGACGTGAATAATCAAGTCAATAAATGTTGGGTAAAACAAAAACATTGGGTAGTTAGTTAGATAGCATATAGTTAATATACTAGCTAGCTAACATACCGGTACACAAAAGCAACTGATGTAATTATAACATTATGCTATGCTGTTTGTAAAGCTAGTGCAGCCAACATAACGTGAAACGTAAGTTATTTGATAAGTCATTACTTGTTCATTTCATTCCTCAACATTTTCTTAACATTTGTCATAATTAATTAAAGCAATGAATATTTACTTTTTGTACTTACATTTATATCCGCTCTTGTTGGACTTCGGCTGCATATTTTCCGCCATTTTCTTCAAATCTGAAAATGTTGTGAAGCCACACCCATTTTCTGAAGAATTGCATTATGGGCCCTAAAAGCACAGAAATTGTGTTCACTGCTTGTATGCTTCGATTTTTGGCGAATGTAGTACGACATCCGGGAACTTTTTGGCATATTAACTATATCCATACTATGACCAATAAGCATACTACATACTCAATTTACGTCACAAATAGTATTCAAACACAGCTAATAGCATACGTTGTTCATACGGCCTTATTTTGAGAGCCTAAACTGTAAAAAAAAACGTAACTTATCTTTACAGTAACTTCTAAGTTACTAGTGGGTTGTACCATATGTGAACTGATGATAATGCTAACTCTGGAATCAGTGTGGCACACACATCAGTATGACACACACACAATCAACATCACACATCCAACTCAGAAATTGATTGCGTGTGTATGTGTGTGTGCGTGCATGTTTGTGTGTTTGTCTGCCTTCCTGCCTGTGTGTGTGTGTGAGACGTGCGTGTACTTGCATTGGTGTGAGAGCAGCCATTGTTTTTTTGTTATTTCCAGAATGTAAATGTGTGTTTGTGTGTGTGGGCGGATAACATAATTGATGGGTTACATCTCGCTCTGCTCAGCCATATACCCCCTCCAGAGCACAGCAAACACAGGTGTGAGCAGTTACTACATATCGCATATCACACAGAGAGATAGGATTTATATGAGAGGGAGAGAGAGAGTGGGAAAGAGGGAAGAGAGGAGAGAGGAGAGAGAGAGGAGAGAGGGGAGAGAGAAGAGAGGGGGACAAAGATATGAGAACGGGTTTGTAATTCTTTTTTGGGGTTTATTAAGTTTATTTGGCAGCGACATGAGCTCTAGAGAGAGACAGACACAGAAAGAGAGAGAGGGTGGGAGAGTGACAGACTAGAGAAAGATAGATAGATAGATAGATAGATAGATAGATAGATAGATAGATAGATAGATAGATAGATAGATAGATAGATAGATAGATAGATAAGCTCTCTCTACGTGTGCTCTCTCTACATGTGGTCGATGTATTACATATTGTTATTCCCACCAATTCTTACACAAAGCAGACAAGCACACACACTGAACGGGTTGGAAGCTAGCCTTCAATATAGTCTAGCCTCTTAAAGGGATGTTTGGTAGCCTATATTAGCCACTAGTCCATACTGTACACAAAGCAGACGAGCACACATTTCAATGGTTGGAATCTATGTTAGTGGCTATTCTTCACTCTTATTGCCCATGGGGCTTCCTTCCATAGGCTTAACTCATGGGGACTGGGTGGGTGGGCTGCAGTATCAACCAATCAACTTAATGTAGACATGTCACTAGTGTCTGTGAGACTCTCATCACACACACACACACTGTGTCATTCTGGGAATAATACAAATACGATGGCTGGTCTCACACCGATGCACACACACACGCATGTCACACACACATGAACACCCGCACACTTTAAAACAGTGGAGGGGAGAGAAAATTGAGAAGGGAGGGGGGAGAGAGAAGAGAGAGGGGAGAGAGAGGTGAGAGATAGGGGAGCAAGAGAGGGGAGAGGAGAGAGAGGGGAGAGAAGAGAGAGGGGAGAGAGAGGTGAGAGATAGGGGAGCAGGAGTGGGGAGAGAAGAGAGAGGGGAGAGAGAGATGAGAGATAGGGGAGCAAGAGAGGGGAGAGGAGAGAGAGGGGAGAGAAGAGAGAGAGGTGAGAGATAGGGGAGCAAGAGAGGGGAGAGAGAGGTGAAAGATAGGGGAGCAAGAGAGGGGAGAGAGAGGTGAGAGATAGGGGAGCGAGAGAGGGGAGAGGAGAGGCGAGAGATAGGGGAGCGAGAGGGGAGAGAGAGGGGAGAGATAGGGGAGCAAGAGAGGGGAGAGGAGAGAGAGGTGAGAGATAGGGGAGAGAGAGGGAGTGACAGACTAGAGAAAGACAGACGGACCGAGCAGACCGAGCAGACGGATAGAGCAGTCAGACAGACAGAGAAGACAGATAGAGAAGATAGAGAAGGCAGACAGAGAAGACAGATAGAGCAGATAAAGAAGGCAGACAGACAGAGCAGACAGACAGATAGAGCAGATAGACAGATAGAGCAGGCAGACATACAGAGCAGACAGATCGGGCAGACAGACAGACACAGCAGAGCAGACAGTTAGAGCAGGCAGACAGACAAAACAGGCAGGCAGATAGAGCAGGCGGACAGACAGGGCAGACAGAGAAGACATATAGACCAGGCAGACAGACGGATAGAGAAGACAGAGTGGACAGAGCAGGCAGATGGACGGACAGAAAGACAGGGAGCTGATGTGATACACGATTACTCTCTCTCTATTTGAAATACATTACATTAATGGTCTACATCATGCAAAGTCATGCTTTCAGAGTACAGTTAAAATGGTGGTAAAGGATGTCCAGCAACAAAATGGCTGAATAATCTCCATGATATATCAAGAGCTTGGGACTATAAGGTTCTATTTGCAAAAAGAAGTGGCTTTACATTTCCGAACCCTCATTGATTTGAATGATGTCTAGAATATTTGTCTTCTATTCTTTTGAACTTAACAACATCATTTGGGATATTTAGCGTACTCTATAGTTAGAGAATATTGAACTGAACAAGGCTATATCAATAACTCAATCTTGACAAAAATGCAGATAGAACCTTATAGTTCCAAGCTCTCGATGGTTCAGTGTTCTCAGATGAGAGGTTTTACTGATATCAAATGTGTGTGTGTCCAGGAGAAGCAGAGGAAAAGAAAGCTGACGAGAAGAGTGAAAATAAAGAAATGGAGGATGCTACTGGTAAGATATCTCTCTCTCTCCATATATATCTCTCACTCTCTCCATCTCTCCATCTCTCTCACTCACTCTTCTCCATTTTCTTGTCCTCCTTCACTCTCTCTTCCTAGGCCACGTTTATTGTAGCTGGGGATTTTAATAAAGCAAATTTGAGGAAAGCACTACCGCTTCAGTACTCACGCTTCAAAAACTCTCAACCATTGTTGCTCTCCTTTCCGGGATGGCTACAAGGCCCTCCTCTGCCCTCCCTTCGGCAAATCAGATCATTACTCCATTCTACTTTTCCCTTTCTATCTGCAGAAACTCAAACAGGAAGTACCTGTGCTAAGGTCTATTCAACGCTGGTCTGACCAATCAGAATCCATGCTTCAAGATTGTTTTGATCACGCGGACTGGGATATGTTCTGGTTTGCCTCTGAGAATAACATTGACTGAGTTCATCAGGAAGTGCATAGGGGATGTTGTTCCCAATGTAACTATTAAAACCTGCCCAAACCAAAAACTGTGGATAGATGGCAGTATTCCGAACCCTCATTGGTTTGAATGATGTCCAGAATTTTTATCTTGTATTCTTTTGAACTTAAATGGGGGTATTTATAGTACTATATAGGTAGAGAACATTGAACAGAACAAGTCTATATCAATAACTCAATCTTGACAAAAATGCAGATAGAATCTTATAGTTCCAAGCTCTCGATGGTTCAGTGTTCTCAGATGAGAGGTTTTAATGATATCAAATGTGTGTGTGTCCAGGAGAAGCAGAGGAAAAGAAAGCTGACGAGAAGAGTGAAAATACAGAAATGGAGAAGGATGCTACTGGTAAGATCTCTCTCTCTCTCTCTCTCTCTCTCTCTCTCTCTCTCTCTCTCTCTCTCTCTCTCACTCACTCTTCTCCATTCTCTTGTCCTCTTTCACTCTCTCTTCCTCCAGCACAGCTGACTACTTTTATTAAAAACTCTATAGGAACAGGGAAGCCATAGTGTAGTGTTGCCTTCAGAATATGTCCTCTCAAACCCTGTAGGCTGGTGAAGTCTCTATCTCTCTAGCTGGTTGATTGTGTCAGTCTGTCTTTGTAATATCAAACCAGTTCCCTGTTCCTCCACTCTCTCTTCCTCTACTTCATCCTCGTTCCATAAGGCTCTGGTCAAAAGTAGTGCAATATGTAGGGGAAAAGTGTGGGACTCAGCATTTGTTTTTTATTATAATATATGCCATTTAACAGACGCTCCTGTTCACTTACTGTAAATGAAGCTGCACAAGCAGCAGAGAACGGGATACACTTTCCCTCTTGTCATCATACAAACGTCATTACTTAGAGCACCTCATTATTCAGACACATGTCAGAGTGTAGTCTCACTGGCCAGACTCACAGATTCATGTCTACTAGGTCTGTCTTGCCCATATGCTTCATCTGTAAACAGTCATTTATACAGTAGTTATACAGTGTTATAGTCACAGTATAGTAGTTACAGTAGTTATACAGTATAGTAGTTACAGAATAGTAGTTACAGTATAGTAGTTACAGTATAGTATTTACAGTAGTTATACAGTCTAGTAGTTACAGAATAGTAGTTATACAGTGTTAAAGTCACAGTATAGTAGTTACAGTAGTTATACAGTATAGTAGTCACAGTATAGTAGTTACAGTAGTTATACAGTATAGTAGTTACAGAATAGTAGTTACAGTATAGTAGTTACAGTATAGTAGTTACAGTAGTTATACAGTCTAGTAGTTACAGAATAGTAGTTACAGTATAGTAGTCACAGTATAGTAGTTACAGTAGTTATACAGTATAGTAGTTACAGAATAGTAGTTACAGAATAGTAGTTACAGTATAGTAGTACAGTAGTTATACAGTATAGTAGTTACAGTAGTCATACAGTATAGTAGTTACAGAATAGTAGTTACAGTATAGTAGTTACAGTAGTTATACAGTCTAGTAGTTATAGAATAGTAGTTATACAGTATAGTAGTTACAGTATAGTAGTACAGTAGTTATACAGTATAGTAGTTACAGTATAGTCGTTATATTAGTTATACAGTATAGTAGTTACAGTATAGTAGTACAGTAGTTATACAGTATAGTAGTTACAGTATAGTAGTACAGTAGTTATACAGTATAGTAGTTACAGTATAGTAATTATATTATTTGTACAGCATAGTAGTTACAGTATATTAGTTATACAGTATAGTAGGAACAGTAGTTATACAGTATGGTAGATAAAGTATAGTAGTACAGTATAGTAGTTACCCTATAGTAGTTACAGTATAGTAGTTACAGTAGTTATACAGTCTAGTAGTTACAGAATAGTAGTTACAGTATAGTAGTCACAGTATAGTAGTTACAGTAGTTATACAGTATAGTAGTTACAGAATAGTAGTTACAGAATAGTAGTTACAGTATAGTAGTTACAGTAGTTATACAGTCTAGTAGTTACAGAATAGTAGTTACAGAATAGTAGTTACAGTATAGTAGTTACAGTATAGTAGTTACAGTATAGTAGTTACAGTAGTTATACAGTATAGTAGTTACAGAATAGTAGTTACAGTATAGTAGTTACAGTATAGTAGTTACAGTAGTTATATAGTCTAGTATTTACAGAATAGTAGTTATAAAGTATAGTAGTTACAGTATAGTAGTACAGTAGTTATACAGTATAGTAGTTACAGTAGTCATACAGTATAGTAGTGACAGAATAGTAGTTACAGTATAGTAGTTACAGTAGTTATACAGTCTAGTAGTTATAGAATAGTAGTTATACAGTATAGTAGTTACAGTATAGTAGTACAGTAGTTATACAGTATAGTAGTTACAGTATAGTCGTTATATTAGTTATACAGTATAGTAGTTACAGTATAGTAGTACAGTAGTTATACAGTATAGTAGTTACAGTATAGTAGTACAGTAGTTATACAGTATAGTAGTTACAGTATAGTAATTATATTATTTGTACAGCATAGTAGTTACAGTATATTAGTTATACAGTATAGTAGGAACAGTAGTTATACAGTATGGTAGATAAAGTATAGTAGTACAGTATAGTAGTTACCCTATAGTAGTTACAGTATAGTAGTTACAGTAGTTATACAGTCTAGTAGTTACAGAATAGTAGTTACAGTATAGTAGTCACAGTATAGTAGTTACAGTAGTTATACAGTATAGTAGTTACAGAATAGTAGTTACAGAATAGTAGTTACAGTATAGTAGTTACAGTAGTTATACAGTCTAGTAGTTACAGAATAGTAGTTACAGAATAGTAGTTACAGTATAGTAGTTACAGTATAGTAGTTACAGTATAGTAGTTACAGTAGTTATACAGTATAGTAGTTACAGAATAGTAGTTACAGTATAGTAGTTACAGTATAGTAGTTACAGTAGTTATATAGTCTAGTATTTACAGAATAGTAGTTATAAAGTATAGTAGTTACAGTATAGTAGTACAGTAGTTATACAGTATAGTAGTTACAGTAGTCATACAGTATAGTAGTGACAGAATAGTAGTTACAGTATAGTAGTTACAGTAGTTATACAGTCTAGTAGTTATAGAATAGTAGTTATACAGTATAGTAGTTACAGTATAGTAGTACAGTAGTTATACAGTATAGTAGTTACAGTATAGTCGTTATATTAGTTATACAGTATAGTAGTTACAGTATAGTAGTACAGTAGTTATACAGTATAGTAGTTACAGTATAGTAGTACAGTAGTTATACAGTATAGTAGTTACAGTATAGTAATTATATTATTTGTACAGCATAGTAGTTACAGTATATTAGTTATACAGTATAGTAGGAACAGTAGTTATACAGTATGGTAGATAAAGTATAGTAGTACAGTATAGTAGTTACCCTATAGTAGTTACAGTATAGTAGTACAGTAGTTATACAGTTGTACAGTAGTTTATGCAGTAGTTTAGTAGTTTACAGTAGTTTATTGCAATAGTTTATATCCGTCTCGTTTCTATGGTAAGCCATCTGTCCTGTCTGTTTGCATTACTTCCAGCAATACATGGTGTCAGTTCCTTCATTCTCCGTTCATATGGTTCCGTTGCGTTGGAAAGAGAAAAGTTTGGCGATCAAAACAGAAACATAGTAAGACAAGTACACAGAGCTCGTGGGCCAGTACATGTTTATTAGATTCCTGGTATTGTATTGGTAAAATTAGAGTCCACAGCAGTGATCGCCTCAGTAACCCTGTATGGAACACCCATACATTAAAATGAGCCTCTCTTAGGCTAAAGCAACTCATAAATAAACCATAGAGAGGAAAACAGAATGTTGGAGTCAATATCTACTGTCTACAGTTCCAAATGGCACCCTATTCCCTCTATGGTGCACTATTTTTGACCAGGTCCCTTAGAGCTATTTTTCAAAAGTTAAGCACTATATAGGGAATAGTGTGCCATTTGGGTGTTTTCAATAAAACGTGTCAAATCAAATCAAATCAAATCAAATTTTATTTGTCACATACACATGGTTAGCAGATGTTAATGCGAGTGTAGCGAAATGCTTGTGCTTCTAGTTCCAACAATGCAGTAATAACAAGTAATCTAACTAACAATTCCAAAACTACTGTCTTGTACACAGTGTAAGGGGATAAAGAATATGTACATAAGGATATATGAATGAGTGATGGTACAGAGCAGCATAGGCAAGATACAGTAGATGGTATCGAGTACAGTATGTACAAATGAGATGAGTATGTAAACAAAGTGGCATAGTATAAAGTGGCTAGTGATACATGTATTACATAAGGATACCGTCGATGATATAGAGTACAGTATATACGTATGCATATGAGATGAATAATGTAGGATAAGTAACATTTATATAAGGTAGCATTGTTTAAAGTGGCTAGTGATATATTTACATCATTTCCCATCAATTCCCATTATTAAAGTGGCTGGAGTTGAGTCAGTGTCAGTGTGTTGGCAGCAGCCACTCAGTGTTAGTGGTGGCTGTTTAACAGAGAATTCATCTTTCATCACACCATGTCACGTTGGCCATGAGGCATACGCCCCCGCCCCTCTTCTTACCAGAAAGATGTTTGTTTCTGTCAGCGCGATGTGTGGAGAAACCCGTTGGCTGCACCGCTTCGGATAGAGTCTCTCCAGTGAGCCATGTTTCAGTGAAGCAAAGGACGTTACAGTCTCTGATGTCCCTCTGGAATGCTACCCTTGCTCGGATTTCATCAACCTTGTTGTCAAGAGACTGGACATTGGCAAGAAGAATGCTAGGGGGTGGTGCGCGATGTGCCCGTCTCCGGAGTCTGACCAGAAGACCGCCTCGTTTCCCTCTCTTTCGGAGTCGTTTTTTTGGGTCGCTGCATAGGATCCACTCCGTTGTCCTGTTTGTAAGGCAGAACACAGGGTCCGCGTCGCGAAAAACATATTCTTGGTCGTACTGATGGTGAGTTGACGTTGCTCTTATATTCAGTAGTTCTTCTCGACTGTATGTAATGAAACCTAAGATGACCTGGGGTACTAATGTAAGAAATAACACGTAAAAAAACAAAAAACTGCATAGTTTCCTAGGAACGCGAAGCGAGGCGGCCATCTCTGTCGGCGCCGGAAGTTACTGACATAGACACAAGTCAGACATAGACACAATGAAAACACTGACCCGAACCGAGTGGATTTAACTAGATTGGCTCATCAACTTACCAAACTCAAGTTTGCTGTGCGGCAGTATACACAGCCAAAATCATAACTGGCTCTACACAGTCATTCTATGCTAGTTTTACCGAAGCTAATAAAGGATTCCGCCTATAGCTTTGGCTCTGTATCCATGGCGTCTTTGCATGGTCAACTGAATGTCTAAAGGAGACAACTGGGAGCCTGTAACTCAAGTACTTTTCTTCTACTGAAGAATCAATGTGACCACTGCTGGAGGCTGATTGTAGTGTAGGTGAACAGTTGGAGAGCAGTGAGAGAACAGGTCATTGTCTGTCTTTGAGGGACAGGAGCACAAATGATACTTTTTAGACTCTAGAGAAATGCTTTGCTTTCCACCTGAACAGACCAGGGCTGGAGGCTGATTGTAGTGTAGGTGAACAGTTGGAGAGCAGTGAGAGCACAGGTCCTTGTCAGTCTGTGAGGAGCAGGAGATACAGGATACCGTGGTAGGACTGCTTTGCTTTCTACCTGAGCCATGTGGCATGGGGAGGAGAGTGGGGGGAGGCAGAGAGGGGAGGGTGAGTCAGGTGACCGTCTGTAATGGCATACTAAGGCCAGGCTACAGAGAGGCAGGGGGAGGTAGGAGAAGGTACAGCCTGTAATAGAACTGACCCTGTAGGGGAGAGAGGGGGAGGAAGAGAAGACGAGAGGCAGAGGGTGAGAGACAGACCAGCACAGCAGGCAATCACAACCATCTCAGCATAGGAGACGAAGGCACCATTACACAAGCTCAGTCTTTCTCTCTCTTAATATTTTTATTTCTCTCTTTCTCTCTCTCTCTCTGCCCTTACTATTAATTTCAAATGAGAATTTCGGAAATATGAGTAACTTCCTCCAATACACCCTGGAATGATTGGTCATTACCTATTCAATTGTTTGTTTGTTAAATTATTTAGATGTTTACTTGGAGTGTTGCGTTGAACTCACAAGTTCCTAGTTCCAAAATCTTTCTTCTATTCCTCGGTGGGCGTGATGCGTTAAGTATTGATGGTGTTGGGTTCTTTATGGAGGCAGTGTCACAGACGTTCGCAGCTCACACACACACACACACACACAGACACACAGACACACACACACACACACACACACACACACACACACACACACACACACACACACACGGTGGCAGAGTCACAGTCGTTCTCAGCTCACCGTCTCAGAGGCTCAAAGCAGAAAGCCCAGCTGTATGAGCAAGTGCCATATGGTGCTTCAAAAACCACCACACATTTCTTCTCATGTACCTCCCTCCATCTCACCCTCCATCTTTCCCTTCCTTCCTTCCTCCCTCCATCTTTCCCTCCCTCCCTCCCTCCCTCCCTCCCTCCCTCCCTCCCTCCCTCCCTCCCTCCTTCCTTCCTTCCTTCCTTCCTTCCTTCCTTCCTTCCTCCCTCCCTCCCTCCATCTTTCCCTCCTCCCTCTCTTTCTCTCCATCTTTCCCTCCCTCCCTCTCTTCCTTCATCTTCCTTTACTCCTTCCATCCATCCCTCCCATCCTTCCTTATTTCCTCTCTCCATCTGTCCTGCCCTCCCTCCATCTTTCCCTCCCTCCCACCTTTCCTTCCATCCTTCTTCCCTCCCTCCACCAATGATAGAATAGTGAAACCTCCCTCACTCCATCAATGATAGAATAGTGAAATCTCCCTCCCTCCCTCAATCAATGATAGATTAGTGAAACCTCCTTCCCTCCATCAATGATAGAATAGTGAAATCTCCCTCCCTCCATCAATGATAGAATAGTGAAATCTCCTTCCCTCCATGAATGATAGAATTGTGAAATCTCCCTCCCTCCATCAATGATATAATAGTGAAATCTCCCTCCCTCCATCAATGATAGAATAGTGAAATCTCCCTCCCTCCATCAATGATAGGATAGTGATACCTCCCTCCCTTCATCAATGATGGAATAGTAAAACCTCCCTCCCTCCATCAATGATATAATAGTGAAACCTCCCTCCATCAATGATAGAATAGTGAAACCTCCCATCAATGATAGAATAGTGAAATCTACCTCCCTCCATCAATGATAGAATAGTGAAATCTCCCTTCCTCCATCGATGATAGAATTGTGAAATCTCCTTCCCTCCATCAATGATAGAATAGTGAAATCTCCCTCCCTCCATCAATGATAGAATTGTGAAATCTCCCTACCTCCATCAATGAAAGAATAGTGAAATCTCCCTCCATCAATGATAGAATAGTGAAATCTCCCTCCCTCCATCAATTATAGAATAGTGAAACCTCCCTCCATCAATGATAGAATAGTGAAATCTCCCTCCCTCCATCAATGATAGAATAGTGAAACCTCCCTCCATCAATGATAGAATTGTGAAATCTCCCTCCCTCCATCAATGATAGAATAGTGATATCTCCCTCCCTCCATCAATGATATAATAGTGAAACCTCCCTCCCTCCATCAATGATATAATAGTGAAACTTCCCTCCCTCCATCAATGATAGAATAGTGAAATCTCCCTCCTCCATCAATGATAGAATAGTGAAACCTCCCTCCCTCCACAAATTATAGAATTGTGAAATCTCCCTCCCTCCATCAATGATAGAATAGTGAAACCTCCCTCCTCCCTCCATCAATGATAGAATAGTGAAATCTCTCTCCCTCCATCAATGATAGAATAGTGAAATCTCCCTCCCTCCGTCAATGATAGAATAGTGAAACCTCCCTTCATCAATGATAGAATAGTGAAACCTCCCTCACTCCATCAATGATAGAATAGTGAAACCTCCCTCCCTCCATCAATGATAGAATCATGAAACCTCCCTCCCTCCATCAATGATAGAATATTGAAACCTCCCTCTCTCTATCAATGATAGAATAGTGAAATCTCCCTCCCTCCGTCAATGATAGAATAGTGAAACCTCCTTACATCAATGATAGAATAGTGAAAACTCCCTCCATCAATGATAGAATAGTGAAATCTCCCTCCATCAATGATATAATAGTGAAACCTCCCTCCATCAATGATAGAATAATAAAACCTGCCTCCATCAATGATAGAATAGTGAAACCTCCCTCCATCAATGATAGAATAGTGAAACCTCCCTCCATCAATGATAGAATAGTGAAACCTCCCTCCCTCCATCAATGATAGAATAGTGAAACCTCCCTCCATCAATAATAGAATAGTGAAACCTCCCTCCCTCCATCAATGATAGAATAGTGAAACCTCCCTCCATCAATGATAGAATAGTGAAACCTCCCTCTCTCCATCAATGATAGAATAGTGAAACCTGCCTCCATCAATGATAGAATCGTGAAATCTCCCTTCATCAATCAATGATAGAATAGTGAAATCTCCCTCCCTCCATCAATGATAGAATAGTGAAATCTCCATCCTCCATCAATGATAGAATAGTGAAACCTCCCTCCCTCCATCAATGATAGAATAGTGAAACCTCCCTCCCTCCATCAATGATAGAATAGTGAAATCTCCCTCCCTCCATCAATGATATAATAGTGAAACCTCCCTCCATCAATGATATAATAGTGAAATCTCCCTCCCTCCATCAATGATAGAATAGTGAAATCTCCCTCCCTCCATCATTGATAGAATAGTGAAACCTCCCTCCCTCCATCAATGATAGAATAGTGAAACCTGCCTCCATCAATGATAGAATAGTGAAACCTGCCTCCATCAATGATAGAATAGTGAAATCTCCCTCCCTCCATCAATGATAGAATAGTGAAATCTCCCTCTATCAATGATAGAATAGTGAAACCTCTCTCCCTCCATCATTGATAGAATAGTGAAACCTCCTTACATCAATGTTATAATAGTGAAACCTCTCTCCCTCCATCAATGATAGAATAGTGAAATCCCCCTCACTCTTTCAATGATAGAATAGTGAAACCTCTCTCCCTCCATCAATGATAGAATAGTGAAACCTCCCTCCCTCCACCAATGATAGAATAGTGAAACCTCCCTCCCTCCATCAATGATAGAATAGTGAAACCTCCCTCCCTCCACCAATGATAGAATAGTGAAACCTCCCTCCCTCCATCAATGATAGAATAGTAAAACCTCCCTCCCTCCCTCATCAATGATAGAATAGTGAAACCTCCCTCCCTCCATCAATGATAGAATAGTAAAACCTCCCTCCCTCCCTCATCAATGATAGAATAGTGAAACCTCCCTCCCTCCATCAATGATAGAATAGTGAAATCTCCCTCCCTCCATCAATGATAGAATAGTGAAACATCCCTCCCTCCATCAATGTTAGAATAGTGAAACCTCCCTCCCTCCATCAATGATAGAATAGTGAAACCTCCCTCCCTCCATCAATGATAGAATATTGAAACCTCCATCCCTCCATCAATGATAGAATTGTGAATCCTCCCTCCCTCCATCAATGACAGACTAGTGAAACTTCCCTCCATCAATGATAGAATAGTGAAACCTCCCTCCCTCCGTCAATGATAGAATAGTGAAATCTCCCTCCCTCCATCAACGATAGAATAGTGAAACCTCCCTCCCTCCATCAATGATAGAATAGTGAAACCTCCCTCCCTCCATCAATGATAGAATATTGAAACCTCCCTCCCTCCATCAATGATAGAATTGTGAATCCTCCTTACATCAATGATAGAATAGTGAAACCTCTCTCCCTCCATCAATGATAGAATAGTGAAACCTCCTTACATCAATGATAGAATAGTGAAACCTCTCTCCCTCCATCAATGATAGAATAGTGAAACCTCCCTCCCTCTATCAATGATAGAATAGTGAAACCTGCCTCCATCAATGATAGAATAGTGAAACCTCCCTCCCTCCATCAATGATTGAATCATGAAACCTCCCTCCCTCCATCAATGATAGAATAGTGAAACCTCCCTCCCTCATTCAATGATAGAATAGTGAAACCTCCCTCCATCAATGATAGAATAGTGAAACCTCCCTCCATCAATGATAGAATAGTGAAACCTCCCTCCCTCCATCAATGATAGAATAGTGAAACCTCCCTCCATCAATAATAGAATAGTGAAACCTCCCTCCCTCCATCAATGATAGAATAGTGAAACCTCCCTCCATCAATGATAGAATAGTGAAACCTCCCTCTCTCCATCAATGATAGAATAGTGAAACCTGCCTCCATCAATGATAGAATCGTGAAATCTCCCTTCATCAATCAATGATAGAATAGTGAAATCTCCCTCCCTCCATCAATGATAGAATAGTGAAATCTCCATCCTCCATCAATGATAGAATAGTGAAACCTCCCTCCCTCCATCAATGATAGAATAGTGAAACCTCCCTCCCTCCATCAATGATAGAATAGTGAAATCTCCCTCCCTCCATCAATGATATAATAGTGAAACCTCCCTCCATCAATGATATAATAGTGAAATCTCCCTCCCTCCATCAATGATAGAATAGTGAAATCTCCCTCCCTCCATCATTGATAGAATAGTGAAACCTCCCTCCCTCCATCAATGATAGAATAGTGAAACCTGCCTCCATCAATGATAGAATAGTGAAACCTGCCTCCATCAATGATAGAATAGTGAAATCTCCCTCCCTCCATCAATGATAGAATAGTGAAATCTCCCTCTATCAATGATAGAATAGTGAAACCTCTCTCCCTCCATCATTGATAGAATAGTGAAACCTCCTTACATCAATGTTATAATAGTGAAACCTCTCTCCCTCCATCAATGATAGAATAGTGAAATCCCCCTCACTCTTTCAATGATAGAATAGTGAAACCTCTCTCCCTCCATCAATGATAGAATAGTGAAACCTCCCTCCCTCCACCAATGATAGAATAGTGAAACCTCCCTCCCTCCATCAATGATAGAATAGTGAAACCTCCCTCCCTCCACCAATGATAGAATAGTGAAACCTCCCTCCCTCCATCAATGATAGAATAGTAAAACCTCCCTCCCTCCCTCATCAATGATAGAATAGTGAAACCTCCCTCCCTCCATCAATGATAGAATAGTAAAACCTCCCTCCCTCCCTCATCAATGATAGAATAGTGAAACCTCCCTCCCTCCATCAATGATAGAATCGTGAAATCTCCCTCCCTCCATCAATGATAGAATAGTGAAACCTCCCTCCCTCCATCAATGTTAGAATAGTGAAACCTCCCTCCCTCCATCAATGATAGAATAGTGAAACCTCCCTCCCTCCATCAATGATAGAATATTGAAACCTCCATCCCTCCATCAATGATAGAATTGTGAATCCTCCCTCCCTCCATCAATGACAGACTAGTGAAACTTCCCTCCATCAATGATAGAATAGTGAAACCTCCCTCCCTCCGTCAATGATAGAATAGTGAAATCTCCCTCCCTCCATCAACGATAGAATAGTGAAACCTCCCTCCCTCCATCAATGATAGAATAGTGAAACCTCCCTCCCTCCATCAATGATAGAATATTGAAACCTCCCTCCCTCCATCAATGATAGAATTGTGAATCCTCCTTACATCAATGATAGAATAGTGAAACCTCTCTCCCTCCATCAATGATAGAATAGTGAAACCTCCTTACATCAATGATAGAATAGTGAAACCTCTCTCCCTCCATCAATGATAGAATAGTGAAACCTCCCTCCCTCTATCAATGATAGAATAGTGAAACCTGCCTCCATCAATGATAGAATAGTGAAACCTCCCTCCCTCCATCAATGATTGAATCATGAAACCTCCCTCCCTCCATCAATGATAGAATAGTGAAACCTCCCTCCCTCATTCAATGATAGAATAGTGAAACCTGCCTCCATCAATGATAGAATCGTGAAATCTCCCTTCCTCCATCAATGATAGAATAGTGAAACCTCCTTACATCAATGATAGAATAGTGAAACCTCTCTCCCTCCATCAATGATAGAATAGTGAAACCTCCCTCCCTCTATCAATGATAGAATAGTGAAACCTGCCTCCATCAATGATAGAATAGTGAAACCTCCCTCCCTCCATCAATGATTGAATCATGAAACCTCCCTCCCTCCATCAATGATAGAATAGTGAAACCTCCCTCCCTCATTCAATGATAGAATAGTGAAACCTCCCTCCATCAATGATAGAATAGTGAAACCTCCCTCCATCAATGATAGAATAGTGAAACCTCCCTCCCTCCATCAATGATAGAATAGTGAAACCTCCCTCCATCAATAATAGAATAGTGAAACCTCCCTCCCTCCATCAATGATAGAATAGTGAAACCTCCCTCCATCAATGATAGAATAGTGAAACCTCCCTCTCTCCATCAATGATAGAATAGTGAAACCTGCCTCCATCAATGATAGAATCGTGAAATCTCCCTTCATCAATCAATGATAGAATAGTGAAATCTCCCTCCCTCCATCAATGATAGAATAGTGAAATCTCCATCCTCCATCAATGATAGAATAGTGAAACCTCCCTCCCTCCATCAATGATAGAATAGTGAAACCTCCCTCCCTCCATCAATGATAGAATAGTGAAATCTCCCTCCCTCCATCAATGATATAATAGTGAAACCTCCCTCCATCAATGATATAATAGTGAAATCTCCCTCCCTCCATCAATGATAGAATAGTGAAATCTCCCTCCCTCCATCATTGATAGAATAGTGAAACCTCCCTCCCTCCATCAATGATAGAATAGTGAAACCTGCCTCCATCAATGATAGAATAGTGAAACCTGCCTCCATCAATGATAGAATAGTGAAATCTCCCTCCCTCCATCAATGATAGAATAGTGAAATCTCCCTCTATCAATGATAGAATAGTGAAACCTCTCTCCCTCCATCATTGATAGAATAGTGAAACCTCCTTACATCAATGTTATAATAGTGAAACCTCTCTCCCTCCATCAATGATAGAATAGTGAAATCCCCCTCACTCTTTCAATGATAGAATAGTGA
The DNA here is from genome assembly GCF_057628025.1 of Oncorhynchus mykiss. Taxonomy (NCBI): domain Eukaryota; kingdom Metazoa; phylum Chordata; class Actinopteri; order Salmoniformes; family Salmonidae; genus Oncorhynchus; species Oncorhynchus mykiss. Next base: position 35,555,891 of record NC_143044.1, on the reverse strand, counting down.
AACCTCTCTCCCTCCATCAATGATAGAATAGTGAAACCTCCCTCCCTCCACCAATGATAGAATAGTGAAACCTCCCTCCCTCCATCAATGATAGAATAGTGAAACCTCCCTCCCTCCACCAATGATAGAATAGTGAAACCTCCCTCCCTCCATCAATGATAGAATAGTAAAACCTCCCTCCCTCCCTCATCAATGATAGAATAGTGAAACCTCCCTCCCTCCATCAATGATAGAATAGTAAAACCTCCCTCCCTCCCTCATCAATGATAGAATAGTGAAACCTCCCTCCCTCCATCAATGATAGAATCGTGAAATCTCCCTCCCTCCATCAATGATAGAATAGTGAAACCTCCCTCCCTCCATCAATGTTAGAATAGTGAAACCTCCCTCCCTCCATCAATGATAGAATAGTGAAACCTCCCTCCCTCCATCAATGATAGAATATTGAAACCTCCATCCCTCCATCAATGATAGAATTGTGAATCCTCCCTCCCTCCATCAATGACAGACTAGTGAAACTTCCCTCCATCAATGATAGAATAGTGAAACCTCCCTCCCTCCGTCAATGATAGAATAGTGAAATCTCCCTCCCTCCATCAACGATAGAATAGTGAAACCTCCCTCCCTCCATCAATGATAGAATAGTGAAACCTCCCTCCCTCCATCAATGATAGAATATTGAAACCTCCCTCCCTCCATCAATGATAGAATTGTGAATCCTCCTTACATCAATGATAGAATAGTGAAACCTCTCTCCCTCCATCAATGATAGAATAGTGAAACCTCCTTACATCAATGATAGAATAGTGAAACCTCTCTCCCTCCATCAATGATAGAATAGTGAAACCTCCCTCCCTCTATCAATGATAGAATAGTGAAACCTGCCTCCATCAATGATAGAATAGTGAAACCTCCCTCCCTCCATCAATGATTGAATCATGAAACCTCCCTCCCTCCATCAATGATAGAATAGTGAAACCTCCCTCCCTCATTCAATGATAGAATAGTGAAACCTGCCTCCATCAATGATAGAATCGTGAAATCTCCCTTCCTCCATCAATGATAGAATATTGAAACCTCCCTCCCTCCATCAATGATAGAATAGTGAACTCTCCCTCCTCCATCAATGATAGAATAGTGAAACCTCCCTCCCTCCATCAATGATAGAATAGTGAAACCTCCCTCCCTCCATCAATGATAGAATAGTGAAACCTGCCTCCATCAATGATAGAATCGTGAAATCTCCCTTCCTCAATCAATGATAGAATAGTGAAACCTCTCTCCCTCCATCAATGATAGAATAGTGAAACCTCCCTCCCTCTATCAATGATAGAATAGTGAAACCTGCCTCCATCAATGATAGAATAGTGAAACCTCCCTCCCTCCATCAATGATTGAATCATGAAACCTCCCTCCCTCCATCAATGATAGAATAGTGAAACCTCCCTCCCTCTATCAATGATAGAATAGTGAAACCTGCCTCAATCAATGATTGAATCATGAAACCTCCCTCCCTCCATCAATGGTAGAATAGTGAAACCTCCCTCATTCAATGATAGAATAGTGAAACCTGCCTCCATCAATGATAGAATCGTGAAACCTCCCTTCCTCAATCAATGATAGAATAGTGAAATCTCCCTCCCTCCATCAATGATAGAATAGTGAACTCTCCCTCCCTCCCTCATCAATGATAGAATAGTGAAACCTCCCTCCCTCCATCAATGATAGAATAGTAAAACCTCCCTCCCTCCCTCATCAATGATAGAATAGTGAAACCTCCCTCCCTCCATCAATGATAGAATAGTGAAATCTCCCTCCCTCCATCAATGATAGAATAGTGAAACCTCCCTCCCTCCATCAATGTTAGAATAGTGAAACCTCCCTCCCTCCATCAATGATAGAATAGTGAAACCTCCCTCCCTCCATCAATGATAGAATATTGAAACCTCCATCCCTCCATCAATGATAGAATTGTGAATCCTCCCTCCCTCCATCAATGACAGACTAGTGAAACTTCCCTCCATCTATGATAGAATAGTGAAACCTCCCTCCCTCCGTCAATGATAGAATAGTGAAATCTCCCTCCCTCCATCAACGATAGAATAGTGAAACCTCCCTCCCTCCATCAATGATAGAATAGTGAAACCTCCCTCCCTCCATCAATGATAGAATATTGAAACCTCCCTCCCTCCATCAATGATAGAATTGTGAATCCTCCTTACATCAATGATAGAATAGTGAAACCTCTCTCCCTCCATCAATGATAGAATAGTGAAACCTCCTTACATCAATGATAGAATAGTGAAACCTCTCTCCCTCCATCAATGATAGAATAGTGAAACCTCCCTCCCTCTATCAATGATAGAATAGTGAAACCTGCCTCCATCAATGATAGAATAGTGAAACCTCCCTCCCTCCATCAATGATTGAATCATGAAACCTCCCTCCCTCCATCAATGATAGAATAGTGAAACCTCCCTCCCTCTATCAATGATAGAATAGTGAAACCTGCCTCCATCAATGATTGAATCATGAAACCTCCCTCCCTCCATCAATGGTAGAATAGTGAAACCTCCCTCATTCAATGATAGAATAGTGAAACCTGCCTCCATCAATGATAGAATTGTGAAATCTCCCTTCCTCAATCAATGATAGAATAGTGAAATCTCCCTCCCTCCATCAATGATAGAATAGTGAAATCTCTCTCCCTCCGTCAATGATAGAATAGTGAAACCTCCTTACATCAATGATAGAATAGTGAAACCTCTCTCCCTCCATCAATGATAGAATAGTGAAACCTCCTTACATCAATGATATAATAGTGAAATCTCCCTCCCTCCATCAATGATAGAATAGTGAAACCTCCTTACATCAATGATAGAATAGTGAAACCTCTCTCCCTCCATCAATGATAGAATAGTGAAACCTCCTTACATCAATGATAGAATAGTGAAACCTCTCTCCCTCCATCAATGATAGAATAGTGAAACCTCCTTACATCAATGATATAATAGTGAAATCTCCCTCCCTCCATCAATGATAGAATAGTGAAACCTCCTTACATCAATGATAGAATAGTGAAACCTCTCTCCCTCCATCAATGATAGAATATTGAAACCTCTCTCCCTCCATCAATGATAGAATAGTGAAACCTCCTTACATCAATGATAGAATAGTGAAACCTCTCTCCCTCCATCAATGATAGAATAGTGAAACCTCCTTACATCAATGATAGAATAGTGAAACCTCTCTCCCTCCATCAATGATAGAATAGTGAAATCTCCCTCCCTCCATCAATGATAGAATAGTGAAACCTCCTTACATCAATGATAGAATAGTGAAACCTCTCTCCCTCCATCAATGATAGAATATTGAAACCTCCCTCCCTCCGTCAATGATAGAATAGTGAAACCTCCCTCTCTCCCTCCATCAATGATAGAATAGTGAAACCTCCCTCCCTCCGTCAATGATAGAATAGTGAAAATTCCCTCTCTCCCTCCATCAATGATAGAATAGTGAAACCTCCCTCCCTCCGTCAATGATAGAATAGTGAAACCTCCCTCTCTCCCTCCGTCAATGATAGAATAGTGAAATCTTCCTCTCTCCCTCCGTCAATGTTATAATAGTGAAACCTCTCTCCCTCCATCAATGATAGAATAGTGAAATCTCCCTCCCTCCGTCAATGATAGAATAGTGAAACCTCCTTACATCAATGATAGAATAGTGAAACCTCTCTCCCTCCATCAATGATAGAATAGTGAAACCTCCCTCCCTCCCTCCGTCAATGATAGAATAGTGAAACCTCCCTCTCTCCCTCCGTCAATGATAGAATAGTGAAACCTCCCTCTCTCCCTCCGTCAATGATAGAATAGTGAAACCTCCTTACATCAATGATAGAATAGTGAAACCTCTCTCCCTCCATCAATGATAGAATAGTGAAACCTCCCTCCCTCCCTCCGTCAATGATAGAATAGTGATGAGATGGAAAATAGCACACACACACACACACACACACACACACACACATACACACACACACACACACACACACACACAGACACACACACACACACACACAAACAGTGGCGTCACAGGAGTAGAGCTCCACCTCAATGTGCGTCTGTCTTGTAAAACAACCTGGATAGTCTCTCTCTCTCTCCCTCTTGGCATCCTATTTGTCTCAGTATAAAGTTGACTGTTGAATAGTCTTCTTAGAGGAATAGCGAGGAGTTAGGAAATTCCCTTTAATTGGCATTTCTGGGCCTTTTGGCTCCAGTCTTTCTACAGCACCATGGGACACTATTGATGTAGATGTAATTTCAGAGAGCTGGGGGTTGTCAGCTTTCTAAGGGTTTTCAGCCGTAGATAAACACTTGTCAGAATTCTGAGGGATGTTGTATTACAGCGATATTCTGGTCTGGAGAGAGAAGGCCTGTCCGTCTAAGTCTACTCTGTGTACATTAAAGCTGCTACTGGGTTTTCTGAATTATGTTGTGTTGAATTTAATTCAATCAAGGAGTAGTGGTTGAATAAATCACATTGTTGCTTTGACACTGTGGGTGTGCACCATTGGGATAGTGTGAGATTCTGGCAGTTGAGCTGTTGCTAGCGTACTGATAGACCTCCAGTCATTGCTCTAAAGCTGGTTAGCATTGGCTCGTGAAACTACCTACAACTCCATTCAAACTACACGCAGAGACATAAACATGTATCCATGAGTTTATCTGACACTAGAATTTCACACTATACCTTTAAGGAATCGACATTAGTTTGCCTTAGACAAGTCTCCTCATTCATGCAAATTCAGACCATACATTATTATTATTGTCTAGATGGCAGATACTGTCTCATAGCACTGCTAGGGATGCTTCTGTGTACCACACATTCCTTTTCAATACCCCTCCTACCTATAGCTAGAGACATCAATTGCTAGGGATAGTGATATTCAATTCCGATAGGAATAGTGATTCATGCCTATCTCTGCATCCACACACAGCAGGACAGAGTTATGTCCTCAATTTTCCCCTCTCTCTCTCTCTCTCTCTCTCTCTCTCTCTCTGCTCCTAAATGAGAAACACATACAGTATCAGCGGAAACATCAAAAGTCTCTCTGGATTCCGCGGTCAGTAATTTGGTGCATGTTGGAGAATACACCACCATTGTTGCACCATGTCCATTATCAGTTCACTTATGGCTTAGAACATGGCATCAAAGGAAGAGAAGAATAGAGGAGGAGGAGGAGAGGAGAGGGCCCCCTCTAATAGGCTACGGTGGACATGGTTTCTCTCTCTCTTTCTTTCTTTCTTTCTTTCTTTCTTTCTTTCTTTCTCTGTCTGTCTGTCTGTCTCTCTCTCCATCAGTCTCTCACTCCCTCTTTCTCTCTATATATCTCTCTCTCTCTGTCTCTCTCTCTCTCTGTCTTGCTCCTTTCTCCCTCTTTCTCTCTCTTTCTGCCTCTTTCTCTTTCACTCGCTCTCTCTTTTTATCCCTCCCTCTCTCGTTCTCCATTTTTCACTTTCTCTCACTCGTCTCTCTCTCGCTCTCTCTTTGCTTTGAAAGTCCTTATTTTGACTAGCTCCCTCTCTGTGTCCAACCCTCGTGGTGGAAAATGGCGACAGGGGAATCATCTGAAAGAGGGGATGTCATTTGTCTGCCGGCAGCATTATCAGTTACGGCAATGCATCTTGAGTGTTTGAAAAGTCTGATGGAAAATATATTGTTCGGCTCGAGCAAACACAAACATACTCGCAGAAACAAACACAAACGCACATACACAAACGCACACGTATGCTTCAACTGCTGGGGGATTTCTACTCCTCATCAGTTGTTCTTAAGTCTGGAACACAGAAATTGTTTGTCACTTATTGTGTCTGTATTGGTATGACAATAAATACATGATTTAGTTAACTATATGGACGAAAGGCAGCAATGTGCTGCCCTCTTGGCAGACCTGTCAAAGGCCTTCGATACTGTTGATCAGTCACTACTAGTTCAGAGGCTTTCCTCAGTTACATGTAACTGGTTTAAAAATGACTTGACAGATCAAACTCAATGTGTGTCTGCTGATGGTGTTAAATCAAGTTGTCCCACAGGGGTCGGTTCTAGGTACAGTACTTTTTACTCTATACATTAACAATATTGGTTTGTCTGTAAAAAAAAAAGAAGTATATAACCGGCACCTGTATGAGGACGTTACTGTTGTGTATTCTATTGCCCCCACTGTTCACCAGGCTCTATCTAAACTACAGTTCAGTTTTACAGAAAACCTTTATTGACCTTGAATTGAATGCAGGTAAAACGAGGCATATGTTGTCCTCTAGAGCACACACCACTTGGATGGTGCCCACATTGATCGTTTACCTGCTTACAAATATCTGGGCATTTGGATAGACAAGAAGCTATCTTTTAAAAAACACATTGATGTGTTAGTTAAGAAGCGGAGAAAATAAATGGTAGAATGCAGATCATTCAGTCGACGTTCCTTCCTGTCCTAGATTATGGCGACATCATCTACATGAATGCAGCTGCCACTTCATTAAACCCGTTAGATGCAGTTTACCATAGTGCATTTTGTGTGGCAGGTTTTGCTCTCATCACGGCTTGCTCTATCAGAAAGTATGATGGCCCTCTTTGATCTCACATTGGTCGAAAACACAGCATTTTATTCATTTATAAAGCACTTTTGCAAAAACTCCCACATTACCTGACATATTTAATTACCCATTGAAGTAGGAGTTACCATTCCCGATCACAGGGATGGCTAACTTTGGAAATTCTGTCTGTCGCTACAGACTTAAGAAAAAACTGCTTTTAGTTTCTTTGCTCTCCTTTTGGGATGCACACATTGTCTGCAATACCCAAACATCACATCATAGGCTACTGTAACTAAAAACTAGGAGGATAGTGCATTCCTTGGTTACTCACATCATAACTTAAAAGACAGAATAAATTATAGATAATGGGCTTCTTCAGGGCCTGCGCCAGAACCAATCAGATGGACGGGCCGTTGATTTCCATAGGCAGTCACGTTGTTTCACAGGACCTCCTTTTTTTAATGGGTGTTCTAGTAAAGATCATAGGCAGTCACGTTGTTTCACAGGACCTCCTTTTTTTAATGGGTGTTCTAGTAAAGATCATAGGCAGTCACGTTGTTTCACGGGACCTCCTTTTTTAATGGGTGTTCTAGTAAAGATCATAGGCAGCTCGTGAGTTTCAAGTTTGGGGAAGCCTATGATTTATCCTACCATTTATATCGATTTGCGTGCCAGTATGAGCATTTTTATATGCAATATGTTTTGTTGGAACAGTTTCATTTCTGTAATAACATGTTTGTTTCTCAAAATCATTGTCACATGGTTAATCATAATTATCTGAAGTAAAATGACAAGAATCTAAAAGTTAAAATTCAGCTAAGGGGAGAACAATGGGTCAGCGGTCAAACGACCTCCACTCATCACTGTCAAACGCTCCCTGAAACATTTCAGCGAGCAGGCCTTTCTAATCGACCTGGCCGGGGTATCTTGGAAGGATATTGATCTCATCCCGTAAGTAGAGGATGCCTGGATATTTTTTTTTTAAATGCCTTCCTAACCATCTTAAATAAGCATGCCTCATTCAAGAAATTTAGAACCAGGAACAGATATAGCCCTTGGTTCTCCCGAGACCTGACTGCCCTTAACCAACACAAAAACATCCTATGGTGTTCTGCATTAGCATCGAACAGCCCCCGTGATATGCAGCTGTTCAAGGAAGTTAGAAACCATTATACACAGGCAGTTAGAAAAGCCAGCTTTTTTCTAGCTTTTTCAAGCAGAAATTTGCTTCCTGCAACACTAACTCAAAAGTTCTGGGACACTGTAAAGTCCATGAAGAATAAGCACACCTCCTCCCAGCTGCCCACTGGAAATAGGGATAGGATAGGAAACACTGTCACCACTGATAAATCCACCATAATTGAGAATTTCAATAAGCATTTTTCTACTGCTGGCCATGCTTTCCACCTGGCTACTCCTACCCCGGTCAACAGCACTGCACCCCCCACAGCAACACCCAAGCCTTCCCCATTTCTCCTTCTCCCAAATCCAGTCAGCTGATGTTCTGAAAGAGCTGCAAAATCTGGACCCCTACAAATCAGCTGGGCTAGAAAATCTGGACCCTTTCTTTCTAAAATTATCTGCCGAAATTGTTGCCACCCCTATTACTAGCCTGTTCAACCTCTCGTTTTCCAAAGATTGGAAAGCAGCTGCGGTCATCCCCCTCTTCAAAGGGGGGGACACTCTTGACCCAAACTGCTACAGACCTATATCTATCCTACCATGCCTTTCTAAGGTCTTCGAAAGCCAAGTCAACAAACAGATTACCATCCATTTCAAATCTCACCATACCTTCTCTGCAATGCAATCTGGTTTCAGAGCTGGTCATGGGTGCACCTCAGCCACGCTCAAGGTCCTAAACAATATCTTAACCGTCATCGATAAGAAACATTACTGTGCAGCCGTAGTCATTGATCTGGCCAAGGCTTTCGACTCGACAGCTTTGGTTTCTCAAATGATTGCCTCGCCTGGTTCACCAACTACATCTCTGATAGAGTTCAGTGTCAGGACCCGGTTACGAACCCGGGTCTCCGGAGTGAGAAAGTCACTTAACCTACTGAGCCACGAATAGTCGGCAGAACCCAGAAGATGAGGCAGACACAGCAGTACTAGAGACGGTGTATTTAATGAAGTAAAAAGAGAAGTCCTTCAGGAAAACATGTAACTCCACAACCTCAAAAGGAATTCCACAAGAACAAAGGTAATCCTCCAAGACAAAAAGGTAAATCCACAAGGTGGTAGGTATAGCATCAAAAGCCTCAAAAGATACTCAAAAATAAATAAACAAGAACAAAAACAGAATTCCACAAGAGAGTCCACCGGGATCAACACGAGTTCACAGAATACTAGGGCTGGGTGCTAACATACAAACACAGAGCAAAGAACTGAGGAAAACTAAGGGTTTAAATACAATCAGGGGAAACGAGGCACAGGTGCAAATAATAATGGGGATCAAGGGAAAACAAAAGGTCAAAAAGCACAATGGGGGCATCTAGTGACCAAAAACCGGAACAACCCTGGCCAAATCCTGACAGTTCAGTGTGTCAAATCGGAGGGTCTGCTGTACGGACCTCTGGCAGTCTCTATGGGGTGCCACAGGGTTCAATTGTTGGACCGGCTCTCTTCTCTGTAGACATCAATGATGTCGCTCTTGCTGCTGGTGATTCTCTGATCCACCTCTACGCAGACGACACCATTCTGTATACTTCTGTCCCTTCTTTGGACACTGTGTTAACAACCGTCCAGACGAGCTTCAATGCCATACAACTCTCCTTCCGTGGCCTCCAATTGCTTTTAAATACAAGTAAAACTAAATGTATGCTCTTCAACCGATCGCTACCTGCACATGCCCGCCTGTCCAACATCACTACTCTGGACGGCTCTGACTTAGAATACGTGGACAACTACAAATACTTAGGTGTCTGGTTAGACTGTAAACTCTCCTTCCAGACCCATATCAAACATATCCAATCCAAAGTTAAATCTAGAATTGGCTTCCTATTTCACAACAAAGCATCCTTCACTCATGCTGCCAAACATACCCTTGTAAAACTGACCATCCTACCAATCCTCGACTTCGGCGATGTCATTTACAAAATAGCCTCCAATACCCTACTCAACAAATTGGATGCAGTCTATCGCAGTGCAATCCGTTTTGTCACCAAAGCCCCATATACTACCCACCATTGCGACCTGTATGCTCTCGTTGGCTGGCCCTCGCTTCATACTCGTCGCCAAACCCACTGGCTCCATGTCATCTACAAGACCCTGCTAGGTAAAGTCCTCCCTTATCTCAGCTCGCTGGTCGCCATAGCATCTCCCACCTGTAGCACACGCTCCAGCAGGTATATCTCTCTAGTCACCCCCAAAACCAATTCTTTCTTTGGCCGCCTCTCCTTCCAGTTCTCTGCTGCCAATGACTGGAACGAACTACAAAAATCTCTGAAACTGGAAACACTTATCTCCCTCACTAGCTTTAAGCACCAACTGTCAGAGCAGCTCACAGATTACTGCATCTGTACATAGCCCACCTATGATTTAGCCCAAACAACTACCTCTTTCCCTACTGTATTTAATTTATTTATTTATTTATTTTGCTCCTTTGCACCCCATTATTTTTATTTCTACTTTGCACATTCTTCCACTGCAAATCTACCATTCCAGTGTTTTACTTGCTATATTGTATTTACTTTGCCACCATGGCCTTTTTTTGCCTTTACCTCCCTTCTCACCTCATTTGCTCACATTGCATATAGACTTTTTATACTGTATTATTGACTGTATGTTTGTTTTACTCCACGTGTAACTCTGTGTTGTTGTTTGTGTCGAACTGCTTTGCTTTATCTTGGCCAGGTCGCAATTGTAAATGAGAACTTGTTCTCAACTTGCCTACCTGGTTAAATAAAGGTGAAATAAAATAAAAAATGTAAAAAAGCTCCAGCCTCTGCCATATGGACACATTGATAGACTGTGATCCACTGGCGGCTAAAGAAATGAGCGCGTAGAGCTCAGAGATACCCTATAGGCCAAGGCAGCAGTTGTCATATAACCTTATCTTCGACTAAGTAAAATACAATAGGCCTAAAGCCAACTAATAAAACTGTAGAAAATTTCCTGATGAAAATTCTGGCTCTTTCAATCACATTCATCTTCCTACTCCGCCTGTCTGCCTCCCTTTCTATCTGTCTTTGACTTGAGCTATTGCTAGTGAAGTCAACATTGTATCAAATCATCAACTGGGTCCAGCCTGAAGCTGATGCTATAGCAAACTTAGAGCATTGTATCAACAAGCCTTTAGAGTTTCCTGCGCCTGTGAGCTCGGGACAGACAGCTGTTTTTTATGACGTTTTCACTGGATATGAGGAATCATCAGATCATAATATTGTGCTCTTTCACACCGAGGTGATTATCGAGGCCGAGAGGGTTGGAAAGATTTTTCAAATACTGAGGAACTATCATACGCAATGGATGTACATTTTTTTTGTGACTTTGTTGCCTTAATGGTGAAGAGAAAAAACGACTGAGCAGCTCAGCTTATTAGTGGTGGACGTGGTGAGCTCAGGTGCGTGTGCTCTCTCAACGTAACCAGGACAGAGAAACCAGACACATGCTCATTACTCACGTGGAGCACTCCAAACAAAAGACAATTAAAAAATGTACAGAACTTATGATGGTTATGAAATAAACCAAACCTTGTTACAACTCAACTCCTGAGTGGCACACTGGTCTAGGGCACCTCATCTCAGTCCAAGAGGTGTCATTAAAGTCCCTTGTTGGAATCCAGGCTCTATCACATCCGGCTGTGATTGGGGAGTCACACAGGGCGGCGCACAATGAACCCAGCCTCTTCTGGGTTTGGCCGGGGTAGGCCGTCATTGTAAATCCGAATTAGTTCTTAACTGTCTTTCCTAGTTAAATAAAGGTTAAAGAAAAATAAATAAAAACTGTAACAGGTGGTGAACACCACAATGTTTCCAGTCTGAGAGTGAGAACGGTAAATTACTGTAATTAATACATGCATTAACATAAATTAATATAAATGATGGGGATTAATGGTACATTTACTAGGCCTACTGGTGACATATATAATGGGGAATGGATCAAAAATAAGCAAACAAGTCACACAATGAAACAATGAATGTGCAAGATTTGGTGGGAGACAACTGAGTGCATTCTGGAGAGAAACATGCTATATCTTTACCGCACAATACTCCCCTTGTTGCAACATTTGAAACTATACTCAAGACACATTATCTTAACACATATATTTTAGATGCTTTTCACTGACAGCCACAACTCAATCAGCTAGACCTATTGCCACGATCACTACCCAAATTGCAGGCTTCCTAAATAGGCGTAGGCCTACACACTTGTGATTTGAAACAATCCACAGCTATTTAAATAAAGAACAGAAGCTAATGATCCCCTGTGGCTAAGTCATGCTCCCTGGTGAAGTATTTTAATGATTTTATTTAGACAGGAGTAATTATATAATTTTGCAGAAACATCGATTTACTTTGGCATAATGGCACCGGAGGGGAGGGCTGTCGTTTTACGGGCTCCTAACCAACTGTGCTATATTGTTAGATTTTCCGCCTTGTTTGTAACTCATTTTGTACATATTGTTGCTGCTTGTGTCTCTTATGACTGAAAAGAGCTTCTGGACATCAAAACAGCGATTACTCACCTCGAACTGGACAAAGATTTTTATTTTCTTTAATGAGTCCGACACAAAGGATATACTGCTTTGTCAAGGCCCAAATCCCCGTCATCCGTGTGAAGAAAAGATGGAGAAAAAAGGGGAGGAGGGCAGCGTGCCCTGTAAGAATTTGCCGATGAGTAGGTAGACCACCACTACACTCAGTATTATTGGCCAACGTGCAATCATTGGAAAACAAATAAAAAACAAACTGGACGATCTACGATTAAGACTATCCTACCAACGGGACATTAAAAACTGTCATACCTTATGTTTCACGAGACGTGGCTAAGCGACGATACAGATAATATAGAGCTGGCTTCTCTGTGCATCGGCAGGTCAGAGCAGCTACGTCTGGTAAGACGAGGAGTGGGTGTGTGTGTCTATTTGTCAAAAACTGCTGGTGCATGATGTCTAATATTAAAAAAGTCTCAAGGTATTGTTCGCCTGAGGCAGAATACCTCATGATAAGCTGTAGACCAAACTATCTACCAAGAGAGTTCTCATCTATATTATTCGTAGCCGTCTATTTACCACCTATTTACCTGGCACTAAGACCACACTCAACTAACTCTATAAGGCTATAAGCAAACAAGAAAATGCTCATCCAGAAGCTGCGCTCCTAGTGGCCGGGGACTTTAATGCAGGCAAACTTAAATCAGCTTTACCTAATTTCTACCAGCATGTCACATGTGTAACCAGAGGGGAAAAAAACTGTATACCAACTTTACTCCACACACAGAGATGCGTACAAAGCACTCCCTCGCCCTCCATTTGGCAAATCTGACCATAATTATATCCTTCTGAGTCCTGCTTACAAGCAAAAACTAAAGCAGGATGTACCAGTGACTCACTCAATACGGTGGCCAGATGATGCAGATGCTACGCTACAGGACTGTTTTGTTAGCACAGACTGGAATATGTACCAGGATTCATCCAATGGCATTGAGGAGTATACCACCTCAGTCCCTGGCTTCATCAATAAGTGCATCGACGATGCATCGACGATGTCGTCCCCCAGTAACCGTACGTACATATCCCAACTAGAAGCCATGGATTACAGGCAACATCCGCACCGAGCTAAAGGCAAATGCTGATGCTCCAGATACTCAACTAATCTAAAGAAGGACAGTTTTATTGCTTTTTTAATTAGAACAACAGTTTTCAACTGTGCTAACATAAATGCAAAAGGGTTTTCTAATGATCAATTAGCCTTTTAAAATTATAAACTTGGATTAGATAACACAACGTGCCATTGGAACACAGTTGTGATGGTTGCTGATAATGGGCCTCTGTACGCCTATGTAGATATTCCATTACAAATCAGCCGTTTCCAGCTACAATAGTCATTTACAACATTAACAATGTCTACACTGTATTTCTGATCATTTTGATGTTATTTTAATGGACAAAAAATTTGCTTTCTTTAAAAAACCAGGACATTTGTAAGTGACCCCAAAACTTTTGAACGGTAGTGTATTTGTTATTTATTAGGATCCCAATTAGCCACTGCAAAGCATCAGCTACTCTTCCTGGGTTCACATGAAACATGACATAATATATAGCACAGAACATCCCCTCCCTTCTCTTCTCTTCTCCTCTCCACCCATCCCATCCCCTCTCCTCCCTTTTCTTCTCTCCACCCCTCCCTTCTCCTCCCCTCTCCCCTCCCTTCTCCTCCCCTCCTCTCCTCCCTTCTCTTCTCTTCTCCTCTCTTCCCCTCTCTTCTCCTCCCCTCTCCTCCCTTCTCTACTCACCTCTCCACCCCCTTCTCTTCTCCTCTCTTCACCTCCCTTTTCCTCCCCTCTCCTCTCTCCTCTTCTCCTCTGCTCCTCTCCACCCCTCCCTTCTCCTCCATTCTCTTCTCCACCCTCCCTTCTCCTCCCCTCCTCTCCCTTCTCTTCTCCACCCTCCCTTCTCCTCCCCTCCTCTCCCTTCTCTTCTACACCCTCCCTTCTCCTATCCTCCTCTACCTTATCTTCTCCTATCTTTCCTCTTAACTTAACCAGTGGGAGGTTTTCACTAACTTCTTCATTCATCTTTGTGATTTTATTTTCTATCTTTCTGTCAGTCCTGTCTCCTTTCCTCTCATTGTGTGCAGTAATTTGGTTATAGATTGGACTAGAAAGAGGAGATGAGAGAGAAGATGGATCAAATCTAGACTGATCAATCTTAGCTGATCAAGCAGGCCTGTTCTGTCATCACCCTGGTGTTTAAGTGAGCCCACCAGTACTAGTCGGGGGAACCGGGAAGAAAGTAACACTGTGTTTTTTTCCTAATTACTCAGAGATCGATAGAGCTAGAGACACCATATTTTATGACAAACAACTTTCATATGTCCTCCACCATTAGCAACTGTAATTTAATTTCTAAGATAAATGAGTTGAAATTGAATAGACTGAGAACAGAACTACCACAATGTTACTTCTGTAAGTTGTTGTTCATATGTATACATTTGTACAGAATACGGAGTAAAACAACTTCCACGATGCTATTTTTGTACCTGCCGGCAGGGCAGGAGTAACACAGTATTGAGATGGAAGTAACAGCTGGCGAAAAGTGCACAATATCTGTCTTATCTCCATCTTTCTGGTTTGTAATGCTCTTTACTTTGAACAAATGTACTATTAGCCATCATGTCATGTTTGTGTCTATTTGAATGATTAATGCTATGGTTTGAAATGTATGAAATGAAATGTATGCTATGGTTTGCTATGGTTTGAAATGTATGAAAAGGATCACATAATAGCTATATAATTTTCTCATCTCACTTTAATGGGAATGTAGTAGGAGATGTTTGTCACAATTTTCAATGACTATTCATGCTTAGCCCTACCAATCAGGTGTGCTCCAGCTGTCCTTGTCATGCACACTCCTCGTGTCTTGATAGAATAAAAAAATATATTCTCTTCACAAATAGCAAACTCATTGTCACATTTCCGTGGCTTGACACAAGGTAATTGACCCCCAGAATCATAAAAATATATATTTTTAACTGCTAACCTGTTGATAAAATCTTATGTGAGAAGCTGAGCCATCAAGACAATTGATTAAGGCATAACTCTAAGGACGTCATATCTCATTTTCAGACATTCAGTCACTTGTTGATATTTAGATAACATTATAACAGCAACATGAACTAGAGGAGACAATGGCCTGTGCTTTAATATTGTTTTATTTTATTCCAGTTCATCAGTTAACATTGTGTTACTTTCGTACCACCCGTCTCTCCTGTAACTTCTCCTAGGCTAACACCCAAGACTAGCTTGCATGATACTTGAAACCTATGCTGTCATTTAGTTACTAGATGGGTTAAGAAAATGACTTATGTTTCAAACCTTAAATAGCTAAACGCAATTCTAAAACTGAAAAATACTTCTGGGTCTGTTTCTTTTTACTTACATGGCTCAAAACCACTTTTTGTTGATGACTTGGTGAAACATGGTTGAACTGGGCTTTTCTTTTGCAGGAAGGTCGTACCCCGCATTAGGAACGTGCTGACTTCACAACATCATTCTAGCTGTTATCTGAGAAACTGGGTGTGTTACTTTCGTCCCAGTTCTCCCCTAGTTTTATCTAATGGCAGTGGTTTTACTTCATACAACTGAGAAAAAGTATTGCTCTGCAAACCGACAGAATTCTGCAAGAGTTCATTAAGTTTTAATAGAGAGACGTGTGATGCCTGAAGTTACACTGCTTGTAGTGTTACTGATTGGGCTTTCTCTGTGTGTGGGGAGTGTTCTCTAGTCAGCCCTAGTCAGCCCTTCTAACAGCACTGAACAACCTAGAGACAAAATCCATCAGTGTGACAGAAGGGAGTGGACCAGAGAGGGGGAGGGGGAGAGGGGGGGGGGGGCAGAGAGAGAGAGAGAGAGAGACAGTGCGAGAAAGATGGAGAGACAGATGGAATGAGAGAGAGTGCAAGAGAGAGGAAGAGAGAGAGAAAGATAGAGAATTAAAGAAAGAGAGAGAAGGGAACACAGATTTAGGCATAACTCAAATCCATATGCAGACAAGCAGAAAATTACCTTCTCTACCTTGCATGCATTTAGGAGACAGAAGATCATTTGGCTTTTTGTCCTTCTGTTGTTCAGCAATAATTCACTGTGTCATCGAAAGGCTCAGAAAGGGCTCCATCCCTCAACAAATTACAACTCCTCTCTCAGTTGATTCCCAAGCTAAAATTGTGGGAGGAGACTGGGGAGAGAGAGATAGCGAGATAGAGAGAAAAGTATAGAGGGAGAGAGAGAGAGAGTGATAAAAAGATAGAGGGAGAGAGAGAGAGAGAGAAAGCATGCCCCTTGTAGCCTGTCAGAGTTTGCAGACAATAACAGGACATGTATGGACATAGACAGGTGCATGGTTATAGGTTTAGACCACACGTGGCCACATGTAAACACGGGAAATGGGGAATGCCTGTGTTTGTTGCAGACAGGAAGTTCAATGTTCCCGAAACTAAGTACTTTGTCACACAGCTACGTCTCAATACCTAGACTTCTCACAGTCTCACAGTCTCACAGACTTTAAAAGTTGGGGGGAAATCGATGATGTGGGAGTATACCCTACGCCTTGTGTCTAGTATCCATCCGTGGTTTACGTCACAGTAGGGAGTCTGTCAATATCTCAGAAGGTGAATTCCTTCAGCTGGCTTCTTTGATCTCAAAGCGTGGCCTCTGCAGTCTGTTGGGTTCTGTGTTCCTTCTTCTCTCAGAGCCTATCAGAGCCTACCAGAGCTTATCAGAGCTTATCAGAGCCTACCAGAGCCTACCAGAGCCTATCAGAGCCTATCAGAGCCTATAGAACTACACCTTGATCTCAGCTGGAACATACAGATGTCCAGCTTTTTATACCCAAACAAAGGCCACCAGACACCAGTCCCATCCAACCCTCTCCAGATGGGGGGCTTGATTGAATTAAAACACAGTCACTATGGACGATAATTTTTGTTCTCCGCTCAGTGGTTAAACTGAAACAGAAGTTGGTGGTTAAACTGAGACAGCTAGTCGTCCTGGAGTCCAAGGAAGCGGTTAAACCAAGACAGAAGATGTGTCCCAAATGGCACCCTAATCCCTATATAGAGCACTACTTTTGACTAGAGCCCTATGGTCCCTGGTCAAAACGAGTGTACTATAGGGAATCCAGCGTTTGTCTTAGTGGCACAGTCCAAGTCACATATTATTAGGAAATTGTATTGCGCATTCAAAGTTCTACCAGTGAATTCTACTAGATAAATTCTGACCCAGTTCCATTGAACTTTAAAACAGATGTTGAATGATGTTGCAGGAAATGTATTTTAACCACAGGAATAACCGTTTTCCCTCTCACTTTACTTGATGGAGTATCTGGTAAATGGTCTCTGGTCCAGGCTCTCTGCTGTTGCTAAGGCAGTCCGGATATCAAGGTGTCCTGGCTAAATTCCCAATCTGGCTGTCATACCATTATGTTCACGCGATCATTCCCAGCTTTCAACTGGCTCATTTATCCCTTATTTTCTCCCCTACAATTCTTCCTCAGGTCATTGCTGTAAAATAAAATGTGTTCTCGGTGAAATTACCTGGTAAAATAAGTGTTTGTTTTTTTATATTGGGGTAGCACTGCCAGCTCAATAGCACTTCCTTGCCACAGAATAAGCAAAGAATGAAAACAAAGACTGAGGTTTGTATTCCAAATGGCACTCTATTCCCTTTTTAGTGCACTACTAAATTGTAAAGTATTTAGTCTGTAAAAATCTCCATAGGGAAGAGGCTGCCATTTGAGACACAACAAGAGCCCCGTTCGGGTCAATGGTGCCATCGACGTCTTCAGATAACCCTTTCTACCGTGGTGGAGCTGAATTCATTGTGTGAATTAAAGAGGGGTTGTAATGACTACTGGGTGGTCTATGGTTAGTGTGATCTGTGATCTTTATGTGAACTGAACCGTATTTATGTTCAACGAGTATCAAAGACCCTTATTCATTAACTTTGCCTCCCCATTACAAGCCCTGGGCCCTGGCCACTTGTATGTATCCTTCTTGTAACACATAATTGCAGACATCACCGCACTCATGCAAAACAAGAGAAAACGGGTTGCCTGGCGGATCAACAAGGGCCTGAACCAATAGGAACTAATGAGCTGGTAAATGTGGAGAAAGCCGGTCCCATTTTCATATGTAAATGTTACAAGCTTGTAGTACGATGCCCAGGCTGGTGAAATAGCTTAGCTGAATGGAGCCGCCAACACACTCAAAGGAGTGAAAAGGAAAGAGTAGTTTGGAGGGAAAACACTTGATGATGCCCCAGTGTTATATGGCCCACTGTCTCAGCATCACTAAGCCAATTAGAGAGCAGTGAGCTGTGACCTGCGCGGGACAGGGGTACGGGGAGGAGGGACAGGGGTACAGGGAGAAGGGACAAGGGTACGGGGAAGAGGGACAGAGGTTTGGGGAGGAGGGACAGGGGTACGGGGAAGAGGGACAGGGGTACGGGGAGGAGGGACAGGGGTGTGAGGAGAAGGGACAGGGGTATGAGGAAGAGGAACAGGGGTACGAGGAGAAGGGACAGGGGTAGGGGGAGAAGGGACTGGGGTACGGGGAAGAGGAACAGAGGTACGAGGAGAAGGGACAGGGGTACGGGGAAGAGGAAGAGGAACAGAGGTACGAGGAGAAGGGACAGGGGTACGGGGAGGAGGGACAGGGGTACGGGGAGGAGGGACAGGGGTACGGGGAAGAGGAACAGAGGTACGAGGAGAAGGGACAGGGGTACGGGGAAGAGGAAGAGGAACAGAGGTACGAGGAGAAGGGACAGGGGTACGGGGAGGAGGGACAGGGGTGCGAGGAGAAGGGACAGGGGTACGGGGAAGAGGGACAGGGGTACGGGGAGAAGGGACAGGGGTACGGGGAGGAGGGACAGGGGTACGAGGAGAAGGGACAGGGGTACGAGGAGAAGGGACAGGGGTACGAGGAGGAGGGACAGGGGTACGGGGAAGAGGAACAGAGGTACGAGGAGAAGGGACAGGGGTAAGAGGAGAAGGGACAGGGGTACGAGGAGGGGGTACGAGGAAGAGGGACAGGGGTACGGAGAGAAGGGACAGGGGTACGGGGAGGAGGGACAGGGGTACGGAGAGAAGGGACAGGGGTACGAGGAGAAGGGACAGGGGTACGAGGAGAAGGGACAGGGGTACGAGGAGGAGGGACAGGGGTACGGGGAAGAGGAACAGAGGTACGAGGAGAAGGGACAGGGGTAAGAGGAGAAGGGACAGGGGTACGAGGAGGGGGTACGAGGAAGAGGGACAGGGGTACGGAGAGAAGGGACAGGGGTACGGGGAGGAGGGACAGGGGTACGGAGAGAAGGGACAGGGGTATGGGGAGGAGGGACAGGGGTACGAGGAGAAGGGACAGGGGTACGGGGAGAAGGGACAGGGGTACGAGGAGAAGGGACAGGGGTACGAGGAGAAGGGACAGGGGTACGAGGAGAAGGGACAGGGGTACGAGGAGGAGGGACAGGGGTACGGGGAGGAGGGACAGGGGTACGAGGAGAAGGGACAGGGGTACGAGGAGAAGGGACAGGGGTACGGGGAGGAGGGACAGGGGTACGAGGAGAAGGGATAGGGGTACGGGGAGGAGGGACAGAGGTACGGGGAAGAGAAACAGAGGTACGAGGAGAAGGGACAGGGGTACGAGGAGAAGGGACAGGGGTACGAGGAGGAGGGACAGGGGTACGAGGAGGAGGGACAGGGGTACGAGGAGAAGGGACAGGGGTACGAGGAGAAGGGACAGGGGTACGGGGAAGAGGAACAGAGGTACGAGGAGAAGGGACAGGGGTACGAGGAGAAGGGACAGGGGTACAGGGAAGAGGAACAGAGGTACGAGGAGAAGGGACAGGGGTACGAGGAGAAGGGACAGGGGTACGGGGAAGAGGAACAGAGGTACGAGGAGAAGGGACAGGGGTACGAGGAGAAGGGACAGGGGTACGGGGAAGAGGAACAGAGGTACGAGGAGAAGGGACAGGGGTACGAGGAGAAGGGACAGGGGTACGAGTAGGAGGGACAGGGGTACGAGGAGAAGGGACAGGGGTACGGGGAAGAGGAACAGAGGTACGAGGAGAAGGGACAGGGGTACGAGGAGAAGGGACAGGGGTACGGGGAAGAGGGACAGGGGTACGGGGAAGAGAAACAGAGGTACGAGGAGAAGGGACAGGGGTACGAGGAGAAGGGACAGGGGTACGAGGAGGAGGGACAGGGGTACGAGGAGAAGGGACAGGGGTACGAGGAGAAGGGACAGGGGTACGAGGAGGAGGGACAGGGGTACGAGGAGAAGGGACAGGGGTACGAGGAGAAGGGACAGGGGTACGAGGAGGAGGGACAGGGGTACGAGGAGGAGGGACAGGGGTACGAGGAGAAGGGACAGGGGTACGAGGAGAAGGGACAGGGGTACGGGGAAGAGGAACAGAGGTACGAGGAGAAGGGACAGGGGTACGAGGAGAAGGGACAGGGGTACGGGGAAGAGGAACAGAGGTACGAGGAGAAGGGACAGGGGTACGAGGAGAAGGGACAGGGGTACGGGGAAGAGGAACAGAGGTACGAGGAGAAGGGACAGGGGTACGAGGAGAAGGGACAGGGGTACGAGTAGGAGGGACAGGGGTACGAGGAGAAGGGACAGGGGTACGGGGAAGAGGAACAGAGGTACGAGGAGAAGGGACAGGGGTACGAGGAGAAGGGACAAGGGTACGGGGAAGAGGGACAGGGGTACGGGGAAGAGAAACAGAGGTACGAGGATAAGGGACAGGGGTACGAGGAGAAGGGACAGGGGTACGAGGAGGAGGGACAGGGGTACGAGGAGAAGGGACAGGGGTACGAGGAAGAGGGACAGGGGTACGGGGAGAAGGGACAGGGGTACGGGGAGGAGGGACAGGGGTACGGAGAGAAGGGACAGGGGTACGAGGAAGAGGGACAGGGGTACGGGGAGAAGGGACAGGGGTACGGGGAGAAGGGACAGGGGTACGGAGAGGAGGGACAGGGGTACGGGGAGGAGGGACAGGGGTACGGGGAGAAGGGACAGGGGTAGGGGGAGAAGGGACTGGGGTACGGGGAGAAGGGACAGGGGTACGGAGAGAAGGGACAGGGGTACGGGGAGGAGGGACAGGGGTAAGGAGAGGAGGGACAAGGGTATGGTAGAGGAGGGACAGGGGTACGGGGAGAAGGGACAGGGGTACGGGGAGGAGAGACAGGGGTACGGCGAGAAGGGACAGGGGTACGAGGAGGAGGGACATGGGTATGAGGAGGAGGGACAGGGGTATGGGGAGAAGGGACAGGGGTACGGGGAGGAGGGACAGGGGTACGGAGAGGAGGGACAGGGGTACGGGGAGGAGGGACAGGGGTACGGGGAGAAGGGACAGGGGTAGGGGGAGAAGGGACTGGGGTACGGGGAGAAGGGACAGGGGTACGGGGAGAAGGGACAGGGGTACGGGGAGGAGGGACAGGGGTACGGAGAGGAGGGACAAGGGTACGGTAGAGGAGGGACAGGGGTACGGGGAGAAGGGACAGGGGTACGGGGAGGAGAGACAGGGGTACGGCGAGAAGGGACAGGGGTACGAGGAGGAGGGACATGGGTATGAGGAGGAGGGACAGGGGTATGGGGAGAAGGGACAGGGGTACGGGGAGGAGGGACAGGGGTACGAGGAGAAGGGACAGGGGTACGGGGAGAAGGGACAGGGGTACGAGGAGAAGGGACAGGTGTACGGGGAGAAGGGATAGGGGTACGGGGAGGAGGGACAGGGGTACGAGGAGAAGGGACAGGGGTACGAGGAGAAGGGACAGGGGTACAGGGAAGAGGAACAGAGGTACGAGGAGAAGGGACAGGGGTACGAGGAGAAGGGACAGGGGTACGGGGAAGAGGAACAGAGGTACGAGGAGAAGGGACAGGGGTACGAGGAGAAGGGACAGGGGTACGGGGAAGAGGAACAGAGGTACGAGGAGAAGGGACAGGGGTACGAGGAGAAGGGACAGGGGTACGAGTAGGAGGGACAGGGGTACGAGGAGAAGGGACAGGGGTACGGGGAAGAGGAACAGAGGTACGAGGAGAAGGGACAGGGGTACGAGGAGAAGGGACAGGGGTACGGGGAAGAGGGACAGGGGTACGGGGAAGAGAAACAGAGGTACGAGGAGAAGGGACAGGGGTACGAGGAGAAGGGACAGGGGTACGAGGAGGAGGGACAGGGGTACGAGGAGAAGGGACAGGGGTACGAGGAGAAGGGACAGGGGTACGAGGAGGAGGGACAGGGGTACGAGGAGAAGGGACAGGGGTACGAGGAGAAGGGACAGGGGTACGAGGAGGAGGGACAGGGGTACGAGGAGGAGGGACAGGGGTACGAGGAGAAGGGACAGGGGTACGAGGAGAAGGGACAGGGGTACGGGGAAGAGGAACAGAGGTACGAGGAGAAGGGACAGGGGTACGAGGAGAAGGGACAGGGGTACGGGGAAGAGGAACAGAGGTACGAGGAGAAGGGACAGGGGTACGAGGAGAAGGGACAGGGGTACGGGGAAGAGGAACAGAGGTACGAGGAGAAGGGACAGGGGTACGAGGAGAAGGGACAGGGGTACGAGTAGGAGGGACAGGGGTACGAGGAGAAGGGACAGGGGTACGGGGAAGAGGAACAGAGGTACGAGGAGAAGGGACAGGGGTACGAGGAGAAGGGACAAGGGTACGGGGAAGAGGGACAGGGGTACGGGGAAGAGAAACAGAGGTACGAGGATAAGGGACAGGGGTACGAGGAGAAGGGACAGGGGTACGAGGAGGAGGGACAGGGGTACGAGGAGAAGGGACAGGGGTACGAGGAAGAGGGACAGGGGTACGGGGAGAAGGGACAGGGGTACGGGGAGGAGGGACAGGGGTACGGAGAGAAGGGACAGGGGTACGAGGAAGAGGGACAGGGGTACGGGGAGAAGGGACAGGGGTACGGGGAGAAGGGACAGGGGTACGGAGAGGAGGGACAGGGGTACGGGGAGGAGGGACAGGGGTACGGGGAGAAGGGACAGGGGTAGGGGGAGAAGGGACTGGGGTACGGGGAGAAGGGACAGGGGTACGGAGAGAAGGGACAGGGGTACGGGGAGGAGGGACAGGGGTAAGGAGAGGAGGGACAAGGGTATGGTAGAGGAGGGACAGGGGTACGGGGAGAAGGGACAGGGGTACGGGGAGGAGAGACAGGGGTACGGCGAGAAGGGACAGGGGTACGAGGAGGAGGGACATGGGTATGAGGAGGAGGGACAGGGGTATGGGGAGAAGGGACAGGGGTACGGGGAGGAGGGACAGGGGTACGGAGAGGAGGGACAGGGGTACGGGGAGGAGGGACAGGGGTACGGGGAGAAGGGACAGGGGTAGGGGGAGAAGGGACTGGGGTACGGGGAGAAGGGACAGGGGTACGGGGAGAAGGGACAGGGGTACGGGGAGGAGGGACAGGGGTACGGAGAGGAGGGACAAGGGTACGGTAGAGGAGGGACAGGGGTACGGGGAGAAGGGACAGGGGTACGGGGAGGAGAGACAGGGGTACGGCGAGAAGGGACAGGGGTACGAGGAGGAGGGACATGGGTATGAGGAGGAGGGACAGGGGTATGGGGAGAAGGGACAGGGGTACGGGGAGGAGGGACAGGGGTACGAGGAGAAGGGACAGGGGTACGGGGAGAAGGGACAGGGGTACGAGGAGAAGGGACAGGTGTACGGGGAGAAGGGATAGGGGTACGGGGAGGAGGGACAGGGGTACGAGGAGAAGGGACAGAGGTACGGGGAGAAGGGACAGGGGTACGAGGAGAAGGGACAGGGGTACGAGGAGGAGGGACAGGGGTACGGGGAGGAGGGACAGGGGTACGAGGAGAAGGGACAGGGGTACGAGGAGAAGGGACAGGGGTACGGGGAGGAGGGACAGGGGTACGAGGAGAAGGGACAGGGGTACGGGGAGGAGGGACAGGGGTACGAGGAGAAGGTATAGGGGTACGAGGAGAAGGGACAGGGGGATAAAGGGGGAGGAAAAGGGGTGGTGGGTGGGAAAGGGGCATCAAGGAGGGGGCAAAATCAGTTCAGTTCACTACAACTGCCTCTCCTCCTCTCCTTCTCCTCTCCCCTTTGCTCCTCCTCCTCGCCCCCTCTCCCTCTGTCGAGTCTTCCTGCGAAAAGACAAAAGCCCTGAATCAATATTCCTCCTTTTCCTTTCTTCCTCTGAAGAAAAGGGGGGAGTGGGTCGAAGAAAAGGATGGAGAGGTTCAGAAAAAGGAGAGGGTTGATAGAAAGGAGGGAGGGGGTCAGTGAAAGGAGAGAGAAAGTTGTTGGACATTAATGTGTCTCTGCGTATCATCTAGTAACCCTTGTAGAAAATGTGGGGCTTTCCTCCTAAATGTAGAGTGTGGAGAATTATTTCAATCAGTGTTGATGCTGTTAGTTGGTAACTGGGCTGTCCAGTACTATAATGAGAAAGTAGATGAATTCAGTGAGTTGTTTCATCTCCTTGTCTCCTCAACTCTATGGACTGAGCGAATCCTTCTCCTCCTCCCACTCTTCCTCTCTTTGGACTGAAATTATCCTCCTCCTCCTCTTTTTTGACTGAAATTCTCCTTCTCCAGCCAGACAGAAGCCTGTTTTTCTCCACCTCATGTATATGTTTCTACCCACATCATGCTCCCTCCTCTTTCTCCTCCCCCCTTCACTGTCAGCTCTCAGCACAGCATTCTCTCTTTCTCTTTCTCTCATTCATCCTTCTACAGTGGGGAGAAGAAGTATGTGATACACTGCCGATTTTGCAGGTTTTCCTACTTACAAAGCATGTAGAGGTCTGTCATTTTTATCATAGGTACACATCAACTGTGAGAGACGGAATCTAAAACAAAAATCCAGAAAATCACATTGTATGATTTTTAAGTAATTAATTTGCATTTTATTGCATGACATAAGTATTTGATAGACAAGGAAAAATGATATGCAGGGGGCAGGGTGTACAGACCCGTGCTGCTGGGGGCTCACACTGCAGCATGTGTATATATATATACTGTATATATATATATTTTTTTACCTATATTTAAATAGGGAAGGCTGTTAAGAACAAATTCTTATTCACAATGACTCCCTACCCCAGCCAAACCATAACATGGACACCGCTGGGCCAATTGTGCGCCGCCCTATGGGACTATGGGACCAGTTGTGATACAGAATGGAATCGAACCAGGGTCTGTAGTGACATCTCTAGCACTGAGATGCAGTGCCTTAGACTGCTGCACCACTGGGGGGCTGGTGAACCATCTGGAGGACGTTGTAGGGTGTGGGGCGTCAGGGGGGTACAGTGGACGAGAAGGAAGGCTTGGTTCTAACTTTCTAGGCCCGTTATGTCAAGTTTGTGCTTTTAATGATGTAGCTATTGGGCCAATAAATGTACTTCTCTCTCTCTCTCTCTCTCTCTCTCTCT
Organism: Oncorhynchus mykiss; assembly: GCF_057628025.1. Classification (NCBI taxonomy): domain Eukaryota; kingdom Metazoa; phylum Chordata; class Actinopteri; order Salmoniformes; family Salmonidae; genus Oncorhynchus; species Oncorhynchus mykiss. Next base: position 35,530,176 of record NC_143044.1, on the reverse strand, counting down.
TTCTGTCTTTCTGTCTCTCTCTCTCTATCTCTCTCTCTCTCTCTCTCTCTATTTCTCTTTCTTTCTTTCTGTCTTTCTCTCTCTCCCTCTTTCTCTCTCTCTATTTCTCTTTCTGTCTTTCTGTCTCTCTCTCTCTATTTCTCTTTCTTTCTGTCTTTCTGTCTCTCTCTCTCTTTCTCTCTCTTTCTCTCTTTCTCTCTCTTCTTCTCTCTTCTGTCTCATTCTCTGTCTAGGTCTCTGTCTCTCTTTCTCTGGGATCTGTAGGGCGGCAGGGGTGGCAGAGGGGGCTGTGGAGCAGAATCAATTTAAATTCTATTTATTTTTTGGTTTGTGTTGGGTTTTCATCAATGGTGGTTATTAGGAGGAGAAAGTGCCACCAGGGCTCTTGGGTTTTGATGTTATTACCTGGGAGGAGAGGAGAGGAGGGATCTGGAATAAGGCCAGTTCTGCAATGTTATACAGGGACGCTCTGAGCTCTCTCATTTTAAAAGGCTGACAAGAAGAAGGATGCTGTGTACCACCGCAGGATACAATATTACCACATTCCACACTTCCTTTAATGTGCTGACCTTGAAATACAGCATGTAAACTAGTGAATTCAATTCCTTTCAATTCAACTGCATATTTTGTCCCCCTGGGGTTATTCTCTGTCTATTGTCCATATGAACGTAATACCGAGGTATATACCCATGTGCACTTATCTGTAGGTGTGTCTTTGTACCAATTCCTCATGGTAGGTGAACAAGTATGGAGATGATTTGGGTGACAAACCTGCTACGTTGATTATAGTGGGGAGGGAGTAATATAAAGACTTTTGAAAAGGTGTCTTGCACAGTTTCATTTACTCCCGCCAGCGCTCTGGCTCTCTCTCCGTCAGCGCTCTGGCTCTCTCTCCGCCAGCGCTCTGGCTCTCTCTCCGCCAGCGCTCTGGCTCTCTCTCCGTCAGCGCTCTGGCTCTCTCTCCGTCAGCGCTCTGGCTCTCTCTCCACCAGCGCTCTGGCTCTCTCTCCGCCAGCGCTCTGGCTCTCTCTCCGCCAGCGCTCTGGCTCTCTCTCCACCAGCGCTCTGGCTCTCTCTCCGCCAGCGCTCTGGCTCTCTCTCCGCCAGCGCTCTGGCTCTCTCTCCGCCAGCGCTCTGGCTCTCTCTCCGCCAGCGCTCTGGCTCTCTCTCCGTCAGCGCTCTGGCTCTCTCTCCGTCAGCGCGAGACAAGGCGGTGGCGGGGGTGGAATGGAATCATTGTCCTTCCTCGCCTGTCAGTGCTGCTTCTCCACTGGCAGCGGACAGAAGGGAGTAGGACAGACAAAGAGAGAGAGAACGAGAGAGAGAGTGAGAGAGTGAGAGAGAGAGACAGACAGACAGACAGACAGACAGACAGACAGACAGACAGACAGACAGACAGACAGACAGACAGACAGACAGAGAGAGAGAGAGACCGATAGAGGGTGAGAGCAAGGGAGAGAAAGAAAGGGAGCGAGAGAGAGACTGAGGCAGAATGTGATGATTGATCTGCAAAATTGATCTGCAAAATCCAGGAGAACTCTTGATTTTTAAAGCCTGCTTTAAGAAGGCAGCCATGTAGAAACATGCAGACTAACTCCAAGCATCCAGCGATTCTATATTCCAGCATAATGGATGGATCTCTGAGAGAATTGTCTTGTTTGTTGATGAAGACATACATTACATGGAAAAGCATGGAAACCTTGTTTAATGTATGAAATAGTTTTGAGGCATCTGGGCATGCCCTTACGGAAAAACAACGTGATCTTATGTGAAGTTAATGTAATAACATGTGACAGCATGTAAAAGCAACACGTAATAACATGAAACTACACATTTGAAAGCATGAGAGAGTTAGGTTTGCACATGTGAAACTGCAATTCACGTGAGGTGAAAACATGTTATTCTCCTCACATATGAAAAGGTGTTAACATGTGAACTCTAATTGTAATTTTCACATGTGAAGCTGCACAGTTCAAGTTTTTATTTGTAAGGCAAGTAATGAAATGGTATGGGGGTTTTAAGGTAAGCGGTATGCTGTTCAGCTAAAATAGTTTAAACATTTGGCATGATTACTTTGTGCTGACTTCTCAATATGACCCCATTTGGGATTTGATCTCCCAACCTCTGGATTTGGGGTATGCTGATCTTACTTCTCAAGCAAGAATTTTGCTAGGACTGTCTGGGAGTGATCTGAGTGGGGAGGGGGAGTAATATGGAATCTGAAAACGACCTGTTATTCACCGGCGGCACGATAGTGGTGCCCTAAAGTCTTGATAAGCCCAGTCATTCTAGACTGAGGCTAATGACTAGTCAAGTAGTCAAATGTTTAGTATGAAACAACATTGCCAGCATTATCATGTCGTCAAATTTACTTTCGAAATGGCAATGTTGTCATTAGCTTACAAAGTTTGTAAAAAATAGCTAGCAATGCTAACGGTAGCTAGCTAAAATCCGGTGACCTCTCAATCATAGTTAACTAGCTAACGTTATACTGCATCTAAAGTCAATCTGGCGACATCAAAATGATGACAAAAGGTTTTCCTACTAATTATTTGCCTCCTTTTGTAGGGCTTTGTATTTCCAAGCCACTGTAATGCACTTTTGATGAAATCTTCATCGGAGCTCATTGACGATGCATTGAGTAGAATGCTCAGATGGGCATCAGGTCAAAATAAATGTTCAAAAACCTATTGTGACGAAATATGCAACCCATGAATTGGCAGAGAGGTTTGGAACTCTCTTTTTTAATGATCTTTATAAACTGGGTGGTTCGAGCACTGACTACTGATTGGCTGACAACCGTGGTATATCAGGCCATATACCACAGGTCTAATTACGTAGGTTTCTCAACAGATTTCTCACCGTTAAACTTCCGACCTTTCAAAACGCTCGAACCGGTTACCTACCTGTGGAGAATAATCAGTATTGGGGTAGCTACTCTGAAAATATTGTTTAAAAGCTACCAATTACATCACAGTGGAAGAAGTTAAGTTACACTAAAACTACTGCGTGAAAAATTATCATATCTAAATCTCAAATATCATAGGCATCACTCTGGAGTCAGATGTTAACCAAATGTGTAATTTGGCCTTTTAACACAAAAAGTATGTTTCAATTGAGAATAAGTCAGGTCTGATGCCGAAAAAGAAAGGCTATTCTTGCCTACTTCATCCATATTGTCTTTTCTATTAGCAAAAAGTAGTGTGTAGTTCCAGTAGTTAGCTAAAGTAATTAACTACTGAAAACACTGTCAAGATTTGAATTTAGTTTAACTACCACCAAGCTACTGCAAAATGTATTTTAATTACTAGTTGAACTACATGTAGTTCACTACTCCCCGACGCTGAAAACATTGCAACTGCCTGGAAGGTTAGTGCCACTGCTAGCATGTTGTGGCACACACGTTCCACGTCATGCATTATTTTCCACAGAGCGCATAGCCCCTTGTAGATTATTCCTTACATATTAAAGGCCCAGTGAAGTCAAAAACGTGATTTTCCTGTGTTTTATATTTCGATACTATGAGGTTAGAATAATATAGTTACATTTTGAAAATGATGATAATGCCCTTTTAGTGTGAGAGCTGTTTGAATAGACTGCCTGTAATGTCTGCCTGTTTTCAGTGGATGGAGTTTTAGCCTGCATGGTGACAGTCCAAGCTAAATTCTTGCTTGAGAAATTTCTCTTTACTAAGAAGCATTTTATAAAATTATTATTGTTATACTTTTCTTTAATGGAAAACATGTACATTACGGTACTTAATTTTTACCCAGAAATGATTTGATATTGAGATAAAAGCAGCTGCTGTCACACCCTGACCATAGAGAGAAGTTTATTCTCTATGTTGGTTGGGGCATGATAGTGACTAGGGTGGGTCATCTAGGTGATTGATGATTTATGTTGGCCTGGTATGCATCCCAATCAGAGACAGCTGTTTATCGTTGTCTCTGATTAGGGATCATATTTAGGTAGCCATTTTCCCCATTGTGTTTTGTGGGATCTTGTCTACAGTTAGTTGCCTGTGTGCGCACCAGTAGCTTCACGGTTCATTTGGTAGTTTGTTGTTTTTGTTCAGTGTTCATTTATTAAAGGATAATGTACGCCTACCACCCTGCACCTTAGCCCATTCCTTATGACGATCGTGACAGAAGATCCCACAAAGCACAAAGGGGAAATGGCTGCCTAAATATGAACCCAGTCAGAGACAATGACAAACAGCTGCCTCTGATTGGGAACCATACCTAGCCAACATAGACACACAATCACCTAGATGACCCACCCTACCCCGACCTAACCAACATAGAGAATAAAAAGCTCTCTATGGTCAGGCCGTGACAGCTGCATTGACCATGTCACCAGGCAAGTCAAAACTCCACCCATGCAAAACCTGCTCATTAGAAGGTCCTGTGTAGATTGTATTTTCAACCAGCAACTATCAGGAAATAACACTGTTCTAATTTTCTTTACACTTGTACAGTGTTAGTTTCATCAGCTGTTGTACAATATGACACAAATCACAGGAAAAACGGAATTTAGACTGCACTGGGCCTATAAAGGATTTAAAAGATTTCAAATATTATTAGAACCCAGGTCTGGTAGAAACAGCTACAGTAGGTTGTTGGCAGTTAAGAGCGTTGTGCCAGTCACCGAGCAAGGCACTTAACCCTAATTGCTCCTGTAAGTCATTCTGGATAAGAGCATCTGCTAAAATGACCAAAAAAATATGAATAACAGTTTGAAATAATACACTGTTTTCCAACACTGCTGAAGACCTGTATTTGTTTACATCATTGTTGAGATGCCTGGGGGAAAGAGGGGGTGCCTTGGGAGGTCTGGAGGAGACAAGATGTTTTTACAGCACAATTTGTTTGGAGCCGGGGTTGAGGATGAAAAGGGAGCAAGGGGTTGCTTTTGGAGTGAGGTAGTGGAGGTGAAGGGGAGGAGGAGAGGAGGAGAGGGGCCTGTGTGACTGCTGATAGTTAGGGGGAGGTGGAGAGATGACGAGGGTAGCTCTTTGCTCATGCTGCCTCAGGACTGCATTCTGTAATTAATTTTGTATCTCTCTCATCACTCTCTCTCTCTCTCTCTCTCTCCTTCTCTTTTCATCTCTCTCCTCACACTTGTTTTGTCTCTGTTTGAAGTGGAACTCTTTAGGAAGGCATTGAATTTCCAGGCATGAGCCACTTTGATGCTTTAAGTACCCTCCGTTGTCTCCTTGTGAAAAATGTAAATGTGAAGCTGCCATTTACAGATGTCGGATCTTAATTTGAGCCTGTTTACTACAGCAGGAATCCTGCAGCAACATGAAATTTGAATTATAAATGTAGGAAATGCAGGATAAATGTAGTAAGATGTTAGTTTGTCTGCCCCGGAGCATGTTAGTTCTAAAGGATTTTTTGCCATAGAAATATACCTGGCTAAAAGGTGAGCCACTTTCATGGTACGGGTTATACCAAGTTGAACTCAGAGTTGAACGAAGTTACCTCCCTAACTACTTAAACTACATTCGTAGTATAGGGCTCTGTTTTGTAGAATCCCTTACAGGAGATTTTCCTGTGAAAGTTTTTCACATGTGAAAAAGCTATTCCACATGTGAAACTGCAAATTTCACATCCGAATCCACAATTCACGTGAGGTAAAAACATGTTATTCGCCTCACATGTGAAGAAGTAGTGTTAACATGTCAAAATGTATTACATGTGAACAACTGGCCTCATGCATCTGTTTTTTTCCGTGTGAAAATTTCAGCTCAACATGTGAAAACATCTATTTCACATGCGAAAAGCGATTTCAATTACAAATTTCACATCAATCAATCAATTACATTTATTTATAAAGCCATTTTACATCAACATATGTCACAAAGTGCTGTACAGAAACCCAGCCTAAAACCTCAAACAGCAAGCAATGCAGAGGCAGAAGCACGGTGGCTAGGAAAAACTCCCTAGAAAGGCAGGAACCTAGGAAGAAACCTAGAGAGGAACCAGAATCTGAGGGGTGGCCAGTCCTCTTCTGGCTGTGCCAGGTGGAGATTATAACAGAACATATCCAAGATGTTCAAATGTTCATAGATGACCAGCAGGGTCAGATAATAATAATCACAGTGGCTGTAGAGGTTGCAACAGGCCAGGTAGTCCTGAGGCATGGTCCTAGGGCTCAGTTCCTCAGAGAGAGAGAGAGAGAGAGGGAGGCAGGGAGAGAGAGAGAGAATACTTAAATGCACATAGGACACCAGATAAGAGAGGAGAAATACTCCAGATATAACATAAATACTGGACAGGAGGCATCGGAGGCCCTTATATTGGGTTCCCTATATTGACCAGAGCCGAAAGTAATGCACTATATAGGAAATTGGGTGCCATTTGAGACTGTCCTGACCTTTCTGTTCTGATGCCTGTATTACTGTAAGCACAGAGTTGTTACAAACAAGGAGCTACACAGAACAGTGTGTATACACTTGTTGCATTCATCATCTACATTCAAATGGAATTTTATCCATTGTAAGCAAATGATGTCCAAAGCAACCAAGTAATTTAAAGAAAAACAATCATCCAAATTGAGTTAACTGTCTTTGTGTTTGTGTGTTCAATTCTTTCTAATGCTGAACCTGAAGAGAAGGATACAGAGAAAGAAAAGGATACGGAGAAAGAGAAGGAGAAGGAGATAGAGAAAGAGATGGAGACAGACACCAGCGCTAGTGAACGTGAGTATTTGATTTCATGTACATTTAATGTCATTTAATTATGTATACATTTCACTTTACATCTCTGACAAGAGGTTACACAGGGGAAGAGGAAAGGATTACACATAGGAAGAAGTAAGATGTTACATAGGGAAAGTGGAAATAGGTTACACAGGGGAAGAGGAAATAGGTTACACAGGGAAAGAGGAAATAGGTTACACAGGGGAAGAGGAAATAGGTTACGCAGGGGAAGAGGAAATAGGTTACACAGGGGAAGAGGAAATAGGTTACACAGGGGAAGAGGAAATAGGTTACACAGGGGAAGAGGAAAAAGGTTACGCAGGGGAAGAGGAAATAGGTTACGCAGGGGAAGAGGAAATAGGTTACACAGGGGAAGAGGAAATAGGTTACACAGGGGAAGAGGAAATAGGTTACACAGGGGAAGAGGAAAGAGCTTATACAGGGGAAGAGGAAAGAGCATACACAGGGGAAGTGGAAATAGGTGACACATTGGAAGAGGAAATAGGTTACACAGGGGAAGAGGAAAGAGCTTATACAGGGGAAGAGGAAAGAGCATACACAGGGGAAGTGGAAATAGGTGACACATTGGAAGAGGAAATAGGTTACACAGGGGAAGAGGAATAGGTTACACAGGGGAAGAGGAAAGAGCTTATACAGGGGAAGAGGAAATAGGTTACACAGGGGAAGAGGAAATAGGTTACACAGGGGAAGAGGAAATAGGTTACACAGGGGAAGAGGAAATAGGTTACACAGGGGAAGAGGAAATAGGTTACACAGGGGAAGAGGAAATATGTTACACAGGGGAAGAGGAAATAGGTTACACAGGGGAAGAGGAAATAGGTTACACAGGGGAAGAGGAAATAGGTTACACAGGGGAAGAGGAAATAGGTTACACAGGGGAAGAGGAAATAGGTTACACAGGGGAAGAGGAAATAGGTTACACAGGGGAAGAGGAAATAGCCTGAAATGTGGCAAAAGGTTGCAAAGTTCAAGGGGGCCGAATATTTTCGCAAGGCACTGTAGGCCTATTTGTGGGTGTATGACCACGATCAAACTTCCCCATGTGTCTGCTCAGTCAGTTGGTATAAGACATGTTGAAGGGTCTGAGTGATGATGAGTGATTGTCTTTTAGTATCCTTCAATATCCTACACTGCCCATAGAATCTCAGAGATAGAAAGCTGTGATTATAAACTCTTCTCCTCCTCTCTCTCACTCTCTCGCTCTTTCTCTGTCTCACTCTCTCTCTCTATTTCTCCCTCTCTCTCTCTCTTCACCTCATCTGTCCTCCTTTCCTGGCTGTCTATTAGAAATAAATGCTAAAGTCGAGAGCTTGGAAGGATCTGACCCAACTGAAACCGACAGCTCTCCGTCCAAAGGTAAGTTGGCATCGGAAGCTCTCACACACAAACGCACACACGCACACACACTCATTCAGCACACACACTCTCAACAAACACACACACACAGACACACACTCTCTCCCTGGTCATCTTCATTGATCTGCTTGTGGATTCTTATTAGCGACCACAGCTGTTGAATAAAAATTCACATCAGTCTGAGTACCCTCAGCATTGAGTAGGGACGCCTGGCATCTGTCAGTATTTAGCTTCACCCTCCTTCACTCACTTCCTCTCTACCTCTTTCTGTCTATCCCTCTACCTCTTTCTGTCTATCCCGCTACCGCATTCTGTCTATCCCTCTACCTCTTTCTGTCTATCCCTCTACCTCTTTCTGTCTATCCCGCTACCGCATTCTGTCTATCCCTCTACCTCTTTCTGTCTATCCCTCTACCTCTTTCTGTCTATCCCTCTACCTCTTTCTGTCTATCCCTCTACCTCTTTCTGTCTATCCCTCTACCGCATTATGTCTATCCCTCTACCTCTTTCTGTCTATCCCTCTACCGCATTATGTCTATCCCTCTACCTCTTTCTGTCTATCCCTCTACCGCATTATGTCTATCCCTCTACCTCTTTCTGCCTATCTTTCTGTCTATTCCTCTACCTCATTCTGTCTATCCCTCTCTACCTCTTTCTGTCTATTCCTCTACCTCATTCTGTCTATCCCTCTCTACCTCTTTCTGTCTATTCCTCTACCTCGTTCTGTCTATCCCTCTACCTCTTTCTGTCTATTCCTCTACCTCGTTCTGTCTATCCCTCTACCTCTTTCTGTCTATCCCTCTACCTCATTCTGTCTATTCCTCTACCTCTTTCTGTCTATCCCTCGCTACCTCTTTCTTTCTATCCCTCTTTACCTCTTTCTGTCTATCCCTCTACTTCTTTCTGTCTATCCCTCTACCTCTTTCTGTCTATTCCTCTACCTCTTTCTGTCTATCCCTCGCTACCTCTTTCTTTCTATCCCTCTTTACCTCTTTCTGTCTATCCCTCTACTTCTTTCTGTCTATCCCTCTACCTCTTTCTGTCTATCACTCTCTACTTCTTTCTGTCTATCCCTCTACTTCTTTCTGTCTATCCCTCTACCTCTTTCTGTCTATTCCTCTACCTCTTTCTGAGGGATAGAAAGAAACCCGTCTATCCCTCTACTTCTTTCTGTCTATCCCTCTACCACGTTCTGTCTATCACTCTCTGCCTCTTTCTGTCTATCACTCTCTACCTCATTCTGTCTATTCCTCTACTTCTTTCTGTCTATTCCTCTACCTCTTTCTGTCTATCCCTCTATCTCATTCTGTCTATCACTCTACCTCTTTCTGTCTATCCCTCTACCTCTTTCTGTCGATCCCTCTCTACCTCTTTCTGTCGATCCCTTTCTACCTCTTTCTGTCTATTCCTCTCTACCTCTTTCTGTCTATCCCCCTCTACCTCTTTCTGTCTATCCCTCTCTACCTCTTTCTGTCTATCCCTCTACCTCTTTCTGTCTATCCCTCTACCTCTTTCTGTCTATCCCTCTCTACCGCATTATGTCTATCCCTCTACCTCTTTATGTCTATCCCTCTACCGCATTATGTCTATCCCTCTACCTCTTTCTGTCTATCCCTCTACCTCTTTCTGTCTATCCCTCTACCTCTTTCTGTCTATCCCGCTATCGCATTCTGTCTATCCCTCTACCTCTTTCTGTCTATTCCTCTACCTCTTTCTGTCTATCCCTCTACCTCATTATTTCTATCCCTCTACCTCTTTCTGTCTATCCCTCTCTACCTCTTTCTGTCTATCCCTCTACCGCATTATGTCTATCCCTCTACCTCTTTCTGTCTATCCCTCTACATCTTTCTGTCTATCCCTCTACCGCATTATGTCTATCCCTCTACCTCTTTCTGTCTATCCCTCTACCTCTTTCTGTCTATCCCTCGCTACCTCTTTCTGTCTATTCCTCTACCTCTTTCTGAGAGATAGAAAGAAATCCCTCTATCCCTCTACTTCTTTCTGTCTATCCCTCTACCACTTTCTGTCTATCACTCGCTACCTCTTTCTTTCTATACCTCTTTACCTCTTTCTTTCTATCCCTCTTTCTATCCCTCTTTACCTCTTTCTGTCTATCCCTCTACCTCTTTCTGTCTATCCCTCTACCTCTTTCTGTCGATCCCTCTCTACCTCTTTCTGTCGATCCCTCTCTACCTCTTTCTGTCGATCCCTCTCTACCTCTTTCTGTCGATCCCCCTCTACCTCTTACTTTCGTGCCCCCTCTACCTCTTTCTGTCGATCCCCCTCTACCTCTTTCTGTCTATCCCTCTACCTCATTCTGTCTATCACTCTACCTCTTTCTGTCTATCCCTCGCTACCTCTTTCTGTCTATCCCTCGCTACCTCTTTCTTTCTATACCTCTTTACCTCTTTCTTTCTATCCCTCTTTACCTCTTTCTGTCTATCCCTCTACCTCTTTCTGTCTATCCCTCTAACTCTTTCTGTCGATCCCTCTCTACCTCTTTCTGTCGATCCCTCTCTACCTCTTTCTGTCGATCCCTCTCTACCTCTTTCTGTCGATCCCTCTCTACCTCTTTCTGTCGATCCCCCTCTACCTCTTTCTGTCGATCCCCCTCTACCTCTTTCTGTCGATCCCCCTCTACCTCTTTCTGTCGATCCCCCTCTACCTCTTTCTGTCGATCCCCCTCTCCCTGTTCTCGGCTCTCTTCAGAGTGAGCTGCTTGGCCTACTCTGATATTTGGCTTCATCCTTCACCACTCTCTCCCTCCTTTCCTCCCTCGCTTCCTTGCTCCATGTCTCCTTCACTCTCTCTTTTTTCCTCTCCACAGACATGTTCATTCTTCATCTTTCTCCATCTTGCTCTCTTCTCTCCTCTCTCTTTCTCTCCTTCTACCTGTTTACTCAGGCCAACTGTGCATTTCTAAATCATCTCATCTCCTCTCTTCTCTCCTCCCATACTCTCCTCTTCCCCTCCCCCAGTAGTGACCCTGATATTTTGGTAAATACTGTATGTGAAAGCGAGCCTTAGGAGATTGACTGTGATGAATTACCTACACACTCAACTATCACACACTTTAATAAATCACATTTGGATTGTATATTAACCTAACTCGGAAGCGACATTAACTGCTGGGGCACTAATAATGCTGATAAATCATGACTGTGTCCAAAATGGTACCTGATTCCCTATTTAGTGGACTGTGTAGGGAATATAATGCCATTTGGGACACAGATACTGATAAATCATATTTGAGAAGATACAATACTGCTGCCATGTTGCCATATCCAGGTCTCCATTGAGGGCCCAATGTAATGTTTCTGCATGTCATTTGACATTAAGCCAGTAACCGAAGATTGCTGGTTCGAATTCCCGAGCCGACAAGGTGAAAACCCTTAACCCTAATTTGCTCCAGGGGCGCTGTCCTACTATGGCTGGACCTGTAAAACAACACATTTCATTGCACCCATCCGGTGTATGTGACATCCGGTGTATGGGCCCTGGTCATTAGTAATGCCCTATGTATGGAATAAGGTGCCTTTTGGTACGCAACCCCAGCGCACAGCAAAAATAAATCGATATAGTGCCAAATCATTTTGGGGGGACTTGTAACTATAGCAGATCATTTTTGGTGCTGTATGGAATCTTTTTTTGAAGGTTCTATAAAGAACCATGCTCATAAGGTTCTATATGGAACCTTTATGGTGCTATAAAGAAAAATGTCCTAAGTTTCTATAAAGAACCATTAATAAAAGGTTCTATACAGCACCAAAAAAAGGTTCCGCTATGGTTACAACCCTTTTGGGGCTATATAGAACTATTTTTTATGGTTCTTTATAGAACCTTTTTGGAGAATCTCAAAGGTACTTTATAGATTGTTTTGAACAACCTTATAGTTTTTTTTATTCTAGTCAGCCAAATTATATATTTAAAATTATTGTGATAATTGAAAAGTTTCATCAGGTGTGCTCTTTTAGCATGTAAAATGACACCCTTAAAGCCAAGTTATACTTGATCCGAAAATGTGGTCGGAAGTTTCGTATGGAGGGTGTGACGCAATTGCGGAGCCTCCGGAGGCATGTAGAGGCCAAATCGAGCTTCGTACCGCATCGCTGTGCGCCTCCCAAATGTTGTAACAATGCGGGTGGCTCCGTATAGTTCCGCATTGACATAATTGGTTGACGGTAGGTGGGCGGGAGGTCCTATATAAACACAAAAAATATCAGCCAACAGAGCACATGGGCATGTCTGTCTGTCTGTCTGTCTGTCTGTCTGTCTGTCTGTCTGTCTGTTTGCATGATAACAATATGATCTCACTCTGCAGCCTTACCTCACCCTCTCCTGCAGCCTTATCTCACCCTTTCCTGCAGCCTTACCTCACTCTCTCCTGCAGCCTTACCTCACCCTCTCCTGCAGCCTTACCTCACCCTCTCCTGCAGCCTTACCTCACCCTCTCCTGCAGCCTTACCTCACCCTCTCCTGCAGCCTTACCTCACCCTCTCCTATCTCCCCTCCAAATCCCATAGATAATGCCCAACTCAAACACACACAATAAGTTATTGTCTCACTATGCAAGATACTGTTCGTCCCAAATAGCACCCTTTTCCATTTATCCCTCAAATTCAAATCTAGACCTTTTTTCTCTTCAATGTTCCCCTCTAATCAGGGACTCATTTAGACCTGGGATACCATGTTTGTGCAATTTATTATCAGATAGAACAGAAAACCAGCAGCAGTCCGGACTGTGTAGGGTAAGAGTTGAATACCCCTGCCCTATATAGTGCACTACTTTTCACCAGGGCCCATATAAATAGTGTGCTAGGGAACTCACAATAGAGGGGTAGTTTGGCCCAACATCATGGGGTAGATGAGGAGCACTTCAACTTCCTGGATCTCCACCAATCATGGTCCACCGCGTGAATAGGGTCTATTGTGTTGCCTGTGATTGGTTCAATCCCTGTTGTGTTTCTGGAAAGGTTGCTCTACTTTTCCACCCTCGTGTCATCAACTTCTTCTTATTACTATTTTCTTCCTGTTTTCTTCTGTCCATCCAGATCCTGTAGATAAGAAGGAATGAACAGCAGGAGGAGGGACAATCAACCAGCCAACTGTGAAGAAAGAAAGGGCCACCACATCAGTACCTGTGCCCGTATGCCCTCTTAAACTGGGGGACCGGAGGCACAAGAACGAATCATTCACCATGACATAACTCATTCCCCTATTTTACATGACTTTTTAATTACTTTTTTGAATCTTTATTATAATGAAATGATGTCATCTGTCATCAATGAAATCCATCATCAATCAATCTTTATCTCAGAATCTGTCATTCATTAAATGATTCATCGATCAAATTTGAATATGGATGTAAAAAAAGAAACGTGATAGAGGACTGTAACATATCAAACGGATGCAATACCTGGCAGTCTGTTAGATCTAACTACTACTACTCCTACTGCTGCTCCTGCTACTACTACTACTACTACTCATATTCCAGCTCCTGCTACTACTCCTATTCCTGCTCCTGCTACTACTCCTGCTACTACTCCTATTCCTGCTCCTGCTACTACTCCTATTCCTGCTCCTGCTACTACTACTTCTCCTATTCCTGCTCCTGCTACTGCTACTACTACTACTCCTAATCCTGCTCCTGCTACTGCTACTCCTACTACTCATATTCCTGCTCCTGCTACTACTCCTACTCCTGCTACTAGTCCTATTCCTGCTACTACTCCTACTCCTGCTACTACTCCTATTCCTGCTCCTCCTACTCCTGCTACTACTCCTATTCCTGCTACTATTACTACTCCTGCTACTACTCCTACTCCTGCTACTACGCCTATTCCTGCTCCTGCTACTACTCCTGCTACTACTCCTACTATTACTACTACTACTCCTGCTCCTGCTACTACTCCTATTCCTGCTCCTACTACTACTCCTACTCCTGCTACTACTCCTATTCCTGCTCCTGCTACTACTACTACTACTCCTATTCCTGCTACTACTACTACTACTCCTATTCCTGCTACTACTACTACCTCTCCTACTCTTGCTACTACTCCTCCTCCTATTCCTACTCCTACTACTCCTCCTCCTATTCCTACTCCTACTACTACTCCTATTCCTACTACTACCACTACTCCTCCTCCTATTCCTACTACTACTACTCATATTCCTACTCCTTCTCCTACTCCTACTACTACTCCTACTACTACTATTCCTACTACTCCTACTTCTATTCCTACTCCTACTACTCCTACTCCTACTCCCACTACTACTCCTACTACTACTACTACTAGCCATGCCCATATTAGCCATATAGTGCCAGAGGAATAAACCTTCTGTTGGAAAAGAGTCTAACCTTCCATTATAGAGGCATATATTGAGAATATTAATAATATCCTAAATATAATATCTCTGTTCCATTCCATCTAGAACATTGTGGGAGCGTTCCATCTAACCTTACATTCCATCTAGAACATTGTGGGAGTGTTCCATCTAACCTTACATTCCATCTAGAACATTGTGGGAGTGTTCCATCTAACCTTACATTCCATCTAGAACATTGTGGGAGCGTTCCATCTAACCTTCAATTCCATCTAGAACATTGTGGGAGTGTTCCATCTAACCTTACATTCCATCTAGAACATTGTGGGAGTGTTCCATCTAACCTTACATTCCATCTAGAACATTGTGGGAGTGTTCCATCTAACCTTACATTCCATCTAGAACATTGTGGGAGCGTTCCATCTAACCTTCAATTCCATCTAGAACATTGTGGGAGTGTTCCATCTAACCTTACATTCCATCTAGAACATTGTGGGAGTGTTCCATCTAACCTTACATTCCATCTAGAACATTGTGGGAGTGTTCCATCTAACCTTACATTCCATCTAGAACATTGTGGGAGCGTTCCATCTAACCTTAAATTCCATCTAGAACATTGTGGGAGCGTTCCATCTAACCTTCAATTCCATCTAGAGTCTAGAACATTCTGGGAGTGTTCCATCTAACCTTAAATTCCATCTAGAGTCTAGAACATTCTGGAAGCATGGGACTGTAAAAATATCAGAACGCCACATTCACCAACCCCAAATAGCTGCACCAGCTCCAGTTTGCAGACGTTAACATTACAGGTTGGGGGTTCCGTATACCACCACCATCCTCTGTTTCTAACAAGCACCATAGAACCGACACAGCACCTTGTCTGTCTGTCTGTCTATCACTAGCTTTGACAGTCTGACATTCAGCAGTGGAAAACAAGACGGAAGATGACATCTTCTAGCATTTACTATGCTTCTGTTGATTGCTGCGTGTATGACTGACATGGTCTTTGAAAATATCTTTGACATAGAGGAGGCACATTGCAACATCATGGACTCACACACAGGAGTACATCACAGCATTATACCAAGTTCAGAGTGTCTGCCATATCTTCTTGTCACACATTTCTTGCTGTTTCAGCACCGATAGCTAGTCATGATTAGGGTTGCAAAGGTAGGGTATATTACTGGAAACTTTCTACGTTTACCAGTAAACTACTAGGATGTTGGTATCGTTCAAGGATTTTATGTAATCTATCACAAGATTTCTAGTGCCCCTTTCTAGTGAACCTTTCTAGTGGCTCTACTTTAGATGATTACCGATGTCTAATTACCTCTGGTCTTATCACATGTAAAATATTTGACATAACTAAATAAGGTGATTAAACAAATATGACAAAGCTGTAAAACAGTATCCTAAATATAAACCACAAAGATGAATACCATTGGTTTAAAAATAAATAAATAAATTGACACAGTGTAATTATTTTTACTTTGTCAATATATATATATGGTGTCAATGTTTTTGCGTTAAACTGGTGACAGTTGTGAAGAAAAGTGAATAGTTGGAAGAGTTGCAGAGTTAATTGAAAATAATGCCATTGTTCATTAGATGTTTTTTTCATTAATCAGGCTTTTTTGTCTTGAACCATATGTTCTATCTACTAGAAACTCATGGACAATATGGACACAGATATAACAATAAATACTATACATCAATTTATATATACTTTTATTTATATATATATATATATATATATATATTAAAGTTATTCAAGTATAAAGTACCAAAGTTAAGATAAATTGCCATACATTTTCTGTTAATTACCCAAATTACTGAAGATTCTGATAACTTTAGTAAATTACCGGTAGCTTTGCAACCCTACTCTTGATGTCAGCTACTAATACCTTGACACACGCACTCACACACACAGAGGCAGACACACACACACACTTCAAAAGAATTTCATCTCCATCACTCAGCCCTAACAGCTTTGCTTTCATCAGTGAGATAATGCTTGATCATGTCTGATGTTAACATACACACACAGAGAGAGAGAGAGACACACATACACACACACAAGCTCTGACAATGTCTGATGTTCAGAGAGCAGCATCTGTAGCTGCAGACAAAGTCTGTATCCAAAATGACACCCCCTTCCCTATAAAGTGCAGTACTTTTCACTAGAGCCATATGAGCCCTGGTCAAAAGTAGTGCACTGGATAGGGAAGGGGGTGCCACTTGAGACATAGACAAGCTCATTAAAGAGCTCCTTATCAGCACCAACAAGCACTTTGAACTACAGGATGTCTGGTGTCTTTTAATCTTTCAACAGATTGATTATGGTTCCTTCCTCTGTCGTTTCGTTCCAATGCATGCCAGAATCGCTTAGAACTTCACAAACATGGGTTGTGTCCTGAATGGCACCGTATTCCTTAAATAGTTAACTCTATGGGCTCCGGTCAAAAGTAGTGCATTATATAGGGAATAGGGTGCCATTTGGGATGGAATCCTAAAACAGTCAGCCATTTTAATAGTCCTCTCTCTCTCTTTTCTCTACTTATCGTCTTTTAACTAGTTTGTCAATAACTGTATCAAATGAGTTTGCCTTATTTCACATTGTCAAACGTCTTCTTCATGATCTGTTTCTAACAGATACTTGGGTGTATCGCTTGCAGATGATTTGTAATTTTGAGTATTTACCTACTGTAACGTGATGGCTGATATGTTTTGTTCTATTGATTCACTCTGTTACTCTCTGGGTTTCGGAAAATTGAGCCAAAAGCATTTAATTTTGTTTTCCGATGTTGTTATCAATTATACATTCACAAATTATTCATTTTTAGTGGTTCCATGCTATACAGTACATCCAATGAATAACAGTAAAGTACAGTACTATGAAACTATAAATTACCATATGAATTGGAGTACAGTACTATTAAATGAAAATGATGCCTTCATAATTTGGTGTTTTGCTTTGCTTAACAATAATGAGATGAACTAATAAAGTTTAAAGGGGGATGGTCATGCCTCTTGTCTCTCCTTTCTGTTTCTGAGGAAAAGGGGATAGATACCTAGTCAGTTGTACAACTGACTGCATTCAACTGAAATGTGTCTTCCACATTTAACCCAACCCCTCTGAATCAGAGAGGTCCGGAGGGCTGCTTTAATCGACATCCACAGCGCCCGGGGAATAGTTGGTTATCTGCCTTGCTCAGGAGCAGAACAACAGATTTTTACCTTGTCAGCTCAGGGATTCAATCTAGCAACCTTTTCTGTTACTGGCCCAATGCCCCTAGCCACCAGGCTACATGCCAAGGGGAGGAATACAAGTGCAAAATGTGGGAGGAAGATGAATTAGGGTGCCCAATTGACAGTCCTGTATCTTCAGAGTAACCAGGCCGTGCTTCTAGCCTGGCTTGAGGTAAAAACCATATGATTTCACAGGTGGAAAAGGTATTTCACATGTGAAATCATGTCAAACCACGTGTTTTTGGAAAATTTCACATGATGATATTTCACAGAAAGTTTTACATGTGGATTTTCACTTGATGATATTTCACATGATTAACATGTATTTTTAATGTGATTTCACAGGTGATGCTCTGCAAAGCAAAACGAGTCATTAGGATACACACAAACGGTGCTTTTAACTTACATATTAGACACACAGTTACATTGTGTATGTTTATTTATACAGTAATTATTATTCAACATGTCCTCACCTGGGATTTGAACTCACAACCTTGTGGTTCACAGCATTCCTTTCTTCCTGCTACAGTACGTCCCCATGTCTGAGTCAATAACTACGCTTAAATGTCCTAATTTTAAACTTACATAAAGTAAATCTCAGCGTTTTCTAAAATAAACTCAAAAACGATTATACAGGGGAGAAATGAATTACTTAAAAGTCATACAATGTGATTTTCTGGATTTTTGTTTTAGATTCCGTCTCTCACAGTTGAAGTGTACCTATGATAAAAATGACAGACCTCTACATGCTTTGTAAGTAGGAAAACCTGCAAAATCGGCAGTGTATCGAATACTTGTTCTCCCCACTGTATTTATCATAGTGATTCAGGAGTACCATTAAAACAGAATAATATGGCCCACCAACATTAGACAACTATACAGAAAACCCTCAAATTGATGAGATAAGTAAATTAAATCAATGATGAGAGAATAGTCAGATTAACTGATAACTAAAATAGCATTCAGAGTGCACTCTTTTGCTAAGATGTGAAGAGGAGCGCTACAGACTTATGGTGCAGCAGGAAGTTCACAGACCCCAAATCCAGAGATTGTGAGTTGTAAATCCCATTTGGGGTCAGTACTAAGGGCTCTATTCAATCAGATCCACATAGCAGGTATTGGTAGTGGAACTTTGTTAAAACAGAAATGATACATTATTGCATTTCATAATTTTTCAGGTATACCGTAATTATCGTTCTGAACATCTAACTGGAGTTGGGCGGGTGTGGCTTTGTGACAATGATTGCATGCGCAGCTGCTTGCCGATTTGACGGCTCCAACAGTTCAACCTCTAACACCACCAAAACATCCGCGTGTCAGCTATGATCTGACTGATTCTAGGCCTAAGTGATCATGTCTAATGGAATCATATTTTCATTGATTAAAGATTTTTACACTATTTTAGCTGAACAGCATACCACTTACTATTAAACCCCCATATAATTTAATTCCCTTACAAAATAAACGTGATTATTATTAAAACTGTGATTATTATTTGACCTTGCTGGTAATCTATGAATGTTTGAACATCTTGAAGAACAATCTGGCCTTAATGGCCATGTACTCTTATAATCTCCATTCGGCACAGCCAGAAGAGGACTGGCCACCCCTCAGAGCCTGGGTCCTCTCTAGGTTTCTTCCTAGGTTCCTGCCTTTCTAGAGAGTTTTTCCTAGCCACCGTGCTTCTGCCTCTGCATTGCTTGCTGTTTGAGGTTTTAGGCTGGGTTTCTGTACAGCACTTTGTGACATCTGTTGATGTAAAAAGGGCTTTATAAATAAATGTAATTGATTGATTGATGTGAAGTTTGCAGTTGAAATCGTTTTTCACATGTTGAGCTGAAATTTTCAATAGCTTTTTCACATGTGAAAAACTTTCACATGAAAATCTCCTGTAAGGGATTCTACAAAACAGAGCCCTATATTTCGAATGTAGTTTAAGTAGTTAGGGAGGTAACTTCGTTCAACTCTGAGTTCAACTTGGTATAACCCGTACCACGAAAGTGGCTCACCTTTTAGCCAGGTATATTTCTATGGCAAAAAATCCTTCAGAACTAACATGCTCCGGGGCAGACAAACTAACATCTTACTACATTTATCCTGAATGAAGAATTGAGGACCAATTAAATCGGATTCTATCCCTCTCACAAAGACTGAGTCATCATCCACTTCATTTGTGTTTCTGTTTGTAAAAAAATAGTAATGTTAAAATACCTATCACATTACACATTTAGTCATGTGTAATGCACTGTAAAACATTTGTATGACTTAATAGAAGGATCTTATTGAACGGGAGTGGAAAAAAAGGTGCTGGTTTTCTCAGGGGTCCCTAAAACATTAAACAACATGAATTACAATTTCATACTCATGTCATAACACTAGCTAGCTAGCTGGCTAATGTTAGCTAGTCAGCTAACTTGCTAAATAGTGATTTTCGTAAATTAACTTTATGACAAAAAAATAAGCACCATCCTTTCTCTACATTAACTAACATATTCCTCTCAATTCTGCCTTTTTTCTTGACTCGTTATGACGTTGTGATTACTTACATTTGCTTCCACCATAATGTTTTGTCAGCCATCTTTGCTGAAGAAAGTCACCAGCGACAGGTGGCTCGCGTCAAATTCGTCATTGGAACCACTCGATGTGATTGGTCATATAAAAACCTTGGGACCCAAATGCATAATGAGTGCTCTAACTCCCCCTTGTGGTGGTCTGGAGCAATGAAGCAGTCACGTTGGGTACCTCTATGTCCTGCGGTGTAAGCTCGCAACTTTTAAAGGAGGAACCACTGTATGTATATTGAGCACACCAAAGACAGCATTAACGATAAGTAATCAAATAAAGACGGCACTTCTAAAAGCCTTTTTCACATAATAGAATTGGCAAGATAACTTTTCTTTTATTTTGATTTCGGCACAAATTAAAATGTTGCTTTGACTTGCCCATGAATTGATGTTGCAGCATTGTCTCAATGAAGAGTTTGGCGTTTGTCGAACCACATGCGACATGCACGCGCAGTTACAAGCCTGCTAGAGTTAGCCACAGATGAATGAGCAATGTCCACCAACGTAGTATGGATGAAGCCTGAGCTGGAATAGGAAGCTAACTGAAACTGGCTAGCTTTAGAAAACCCTAAGTAGATCTACCTTGCTTTGTAGTATACCTCTCAGGATCAATGAGTTAGCCCGCCAACGTTGATAAACAACCAGAAATAACTGTTGATTTTCTGAACGTATAAAATATTGATATATTTGTGGTTTTGGTTGTTGAGTCCAGCTTATCTTTAAAAAAAACTCCTGGAAATCCTGAAAATATTCAGACCCCTTCACTTTTTCCACATTTTGTTACATTACAGCCTTAACCTAAAAGGGATTCAATGAATTATTTTCCTCATCAATCTACACACAATATCCCATAATGATGGAGCAAAAACGTTTTTAGACATTATTGCAATTTCATAATAAAAAATAACAGAAATACCTTATTTACATAGGTATTCAGACCCTTTGCTATGAGACTCAAAATTGAGCTACCTGTGGTAAATTCAATTGATTGGACATGATTTTGAAAGGCAGACATCTCTCCATATAAGGTCCCACAGTTGACAGTGCATGTCAGAGCAAAAACCAAGCCATGAGGTCAAAGGAATTGTCCACAGAGCTCCGAGACAGAATTGTGTCAAGGCACAGATCTGGGGAAGGGTACCAAAAAATGTCTGCAGCATTGAAGGTCCCCAAGAACACAGTGGCCTCCATCATTCTTAAATGGAAGAAATTTGGAACCACCAAGACTCTTCGTAGAGCTTGCCACCTGGCCAAACTGAGCAATAAGTGGAGAAGGGCCTAGGTCAGGGAGGTGAGCAAGAACCCAATGGTCACTTTCACAGAGCTCCAGAGTGGAGAACCTTCCAGAAGGACAACCATCTCTGCAGCACTCCACCAATCAGGACTTTATGGTAGAGTGGCCAGACGGAAGCCACTCCTCAGTAAAAGGCACATGACAACCCGCTTGGAGTTTGCCAAAAGGCACCCAAAGAACTCTCAGACCATGAGAAACAAGATTCTCTGATCTGATGAAACCAAGATTGAACTCTTTGGTCTGAATGCCAAGAGTCACGTCTGGAAGAAACCTGGCACCAGCCCTACGATGAAGCATGGTGGTGGCAGCTTCATGCTGTGGGGATGTTTTTCAGTGACAGGGACTGGGAGAGTAGACAGGATAGAGGGAGAAATGAATGGAGAGAGATCCTTGATGACAATCTGCTCCAGAGAGATCCGGCTTCATGACAATTCTCTGAATGTCTTTGAGTGGCCCAGCCAGAGCCCGGACTTGAACTCGATCAAACATCTCTGGAGACCTGAAAATAGCTGTGCAGAGACGCTCCTCATCCAACCTGACAGAGCTTGAGAGGATCTGCAGAGAAGAATGGGAGAAACTCCCCAGATACAGGTGTGCTAAACTTGTAGTATCATATCCAAGAAGACTCAAGGCTGTAATCTCTGCCAAAGGTGCTTCAACAAAGTACTGACTAAATGTTCAGAATACAACATTTTCCAAAAACCTGTTTTTGCTTTATCATTTTGGGGTATTATGTGTAGATTGATGAGGGGAGAAAACTACTGAATCCATTTTAGAATAAGGTTTTAATGTAAATAATGTGTCAAGTACATGATTCAATATTTGTTATTTAATCGTTTTAATGTCTTCACAATTATTCTACAATGTAGAAAATAGAAAAAAATTAAGAAAAACGAATAGGTGTGTCCAAACTTTTGACTGGTACTGTATGTACATATAGGTAGGGATAAAGTGACTAGGCAACCGGATAGATAATTAACAGTAACAGCAGTGTACAGTATTTGATGAGTCAAAACAATTAGTGCAAAAAGGCTCAATGCAGATAGTCTGGGTAGCTATTGGTTAACTAACTAAAAATTTAGCAATCTTATGGCTTGGGGGTAGAAGCTGGTCAGGGTCCTGTTGGTTCCAGATTTGGTGTAAATCAAATCAAATCAAAATGTATTTGTCACATGCGCCGAGTACAACAGGTGTAGGCAGACCTTACCATGAAATGCTTACTTACAGGCCCTTAACCAACAATGCAGTAGAAGAAAGAGTTAAGAAAATATTAACCAAATAAACTAAAGTAAAAATAATACAAAAAGTAACACAATAAAATAACAATAACGAGGCTTTATACAGGGGGTACCAGGACCGAGTCAATGTGCGGGGGTACAGGTTAGTCAAGGTAATTTGCACATGTAGGTAGGGTTAAAGTGACGATGCATAGATAATAAACAGCAAGTAGCAACAGTGTAAAAACAAATGGGGAGGTCAATGTAAATAGTCTGGTTTGATTATAAGGCTGTTAAGGAGCCTTTTGGTCCTAGACTTGGCGCTCCGGTACCACTTGCCATGCGGTAGCAGAGAGAACAGTCTATGACAGGCCTGGGCAACTCCAGTCCTCGAGGGCCTGATTGGTGTCACACTTTTTGCCCCAGAAAAGGTGTTGTCGTGGCAGATATGCTAATATATGCATCAGGACCGCTTGCTGTGCGCACCGAGTCAGGCTGGAGTCTTTGACAAATTTTTTTTGACAATGTTTTGGTCTTCCTCTGACACTGCCTGGTATAGAGGTCCTGGATGGCAGGGAGCTCGGCCCGAGGGACGTCATTTTCCATACTCACTACCCACTGTAGCGCCTTGCGGTCAGATGCAAAGCAGTTGCCATACCAAGTGATGCAGCCAGTCAAAATGGTGCAGCTGTATAACTTTTTGAGGATATGAGGGCCCATGCCAATTTTTTTCAGCTTCCAGAGGGTGAAGAGACGTTGCTGTGCCCTCTTCACATTATTGTGCCCTCTTCACGTTGTTGTCGTGCCCTCTTCAAGGAACTTGAAGCTCTCGACCTACTCCACTAGTGCCCCGTCGATGTGGATGAGGGCATGGTCAGCCCTCCATTTCCTAAAGTCCACGATCAGCTACTTTGTCTTGCTGACGTTGAGGGAGAGGTTGTTGTCCTGGCACCACACTGCCAGGTCTCTGACCTCCTCCCTGTAGGCTGTCTCCACATCGTCGGTGATCAGGTTTACCACCGGTGTGTTGTCGGCAAACTCAATGATGGTATTGGAGTGATGGGCGGCCACACAGTCATATGAGTGAGCAGGGAGTACAGGATGGAACAAAGCATGCACCCCTGAGGGACCCCTATGTTGAGGGTCAGCGTAGTGGCTGTGTTGTTGCTACCCTCACCACCTGGGGCATCTGTGGATCTCATGGGGCGGTATGCAAATTGGAGTGGGCCCAGTGTGTCTGAGATGATGGTGTTGATGTGAGCCATGACCAGCCTTTCGAATCATTTCATGGCTACAGATGTGAGTGCTACGGGGCGATAGTCATTTAAACAGGTTACCTTGGTGTTCTTGGGAAAGGGACTATGGTGGTCTGCTTGAAACATGAAGGTATTACAGACCCAGTAATTGAGAGGTTGAAATTGTCAGTTTAAACACTTGCTGGCTGTTCCGCGCATGCTCTGAGTATGCGTCCTGGTAATCCATCTGGCCCTGCGGTCTTGTGAATGTTAACCTGTTTAAAGGTCTTACATCAGCTACGGAGAGCATGATCACACAGTCAGAAACAACTGGTACTCTCATGCATTGTTCAGTGTTGCTAGCTTCCAAGCGAGGATAGAAGGTATTTAGCTCATCTTGAAGGCTCGCGTTATTGGGCAGCTCGTGGCTGGGTATCCATTTGTAATCTGTGATAGTTTGCAAGCCCTGCCACATCCGACAAGCATCAGAGCCTGTGTAGTAGGACCCGAACTTGGTCCTGTATTGACGATTTGCCTGTTTGATGGATTTCTTATAAGTGTCTGGAGTAGTGTCTTATGCCTTGAAAGCGGCAGCTCTAGCCTTTAGCTCAGTGCAGATTTTGCCTGTAATCCATGGCTTCTGTTTGGGATATGTACGTACGTCACTGTGGGGACAACGTCGTCAATGCACTTATTAATGAAGCCGGCGCCATCGGATGAATCCCGGAACATATTCCAGTCTGTGCTAGCCAAACAGTCCTATAGCTTAGCATACGCTTCATCGAACCACTTCCGTGTTGAGCACATCGCTGGTAGAGAGATTTGTATGCATCTCTGTGTGTGGAGTAAAGGTAATATAGAGTTTTTTCGCCTCTAATTGCACAGGTGAAATGCTGGTAGAATGGGGTAAAACAGATTTCAGTTTTCCTGCATTAAAGTCCCCTGTCACAAGGAGCGCCACATCTGGGTGAGCATTTTCTTGTAGATAGTTAGTTGAAATGTTACTGATAGTCTGTAGAGCATCTACAGATGGCCTAGCAAAATAAAGTGTTACCTTACAAATGTGATAACACCCTTTACAAGCACAAACGCCCAACTACAATGTTATTTATGTTTAAGTAGAAAATAGCAGCAAATAACCTCGGACAACCTCATCAACCTCAACCACATGGCATTTCCGGTGGCACACACACACACACACACACACACACACACACACACACACACACACACACACACACACACACACACACACACACACACACACACACACACACACACACACACACACACACTCACTCTCTCTCTCCGGCTGTACTGTAGTAATTACTGTGCTGATAACCTGTCCTCTGGGTCCTGGCTCTAGGCTGTGAGTTATGTCTTTAGCAGTAAATGATTTGTGGCCTAAGTGCCTCTCCATCCACCAGTATAGCCTCATTTATACCTGGCGCTAACATGGGTCCTTTGTCCTGATCATGTCCTCATTCTGATTGTGTCCACATTTCCAGAAATATGTCTACACATGGTATTAAAATGTGTCTACCGTGTGAGCATTGTGACCAGATTTCCAGGTCCCTCCCGGTTTGCAAATTATTTGACAGCTATTCTTTCAAAATAAAATGTATTTCTTCATTTTAGGACATATTTATTCCATAAGTCAATAGTGCCACCTGTCAAAGATTTTAGAAGGTGGGATAGTGATGATTTCAGTCAGGGATGGGCAACTTTGATTGGGGTGGAGGCCACAAAAAAATCTGAATTCATCATGAGGGACCGCAGTTGCTCGCGGATCTGCGTACTCACATTCAGAAACATATTCTATTCTTATTTACAAAATGATTGACACCTCTGTTTTCAATACCTTTCAATAGCTCACCATGCGAGGATAACAGTACTGAGCCTTTTTCTAAACTCTTTTATGAGTTGGACAACACATTGAGAGGGATACAGAATCATTCCTGATCCTTGATATCCTTCATCAAACCAAAGGTTTTCAATGTGTTTTATGTCTGGAGACTAACCATTATTAGTGGATGTTGATGTGTGATTAGTATTACTGTCTTGCTGGAAGATTGCAGCCAAGTTTCAGCCTCCTGGCAGAGGCAACCAGGTTTTTGGCTAAAATGTCCTGGCACTTGGGTAAAGTTCATGATGCCATGGAGAAATAGTCTAAGATCACTCCCAATGTGTTCAACTCATAAAAGAGTTTAGAAAAAGGCTCAGTACTGTTATCCTCGCATGGTGAGGTTTTGAAAGGTATTGAAAGCAGGGGTGTCAATAATTTTGTAAATAAGAATGGAATATATTTCTGAACACTTCTACATTAATGTGGATGCTACCATGATTACAGATAGTCCTGAATGAATTGTGAATCATACCACCAAAACCTCCACTGTTATTGTAATGGGTATGATAAGATTACAATGAGGGTCTTGAGGGTATGATATTTGTGCATCTAACTTTCTCACATAATCATGATTCACAATTCATTCAGGACTATCTGTAATCATGGTAGCAGCCAGATTAATGTAGAAGTGTTTAAAAACATATGCTATTCTTATTTACAATACAAGTAACTCCAAATTACACAATACATTATCCAAAACACAACCAAAACAAACTGCAAATGCATTCAACAAGTTTGTAGAGTCATAAGCTTGGTGTAGTCATTGCGTGCCAGGAATATGGATACAAATTCTAAACTTTTAACTAAATGATATGCACTGAGGGACCTTACAGATAATTGTATGTGTGGGGTACAGAGGTGAGGTATCATGTTAAACACTATTATTGCACACAGAGTGAGGCCATGCAACTTATTAAGTGACTTGTTAAGCAAATGTTGACTTCTGAAGTTATTTAGGCTTGCCATAACAAAGGGTTTGAGTACTTATTGACTCAAGACATTTCAGCTTTTCATTTTAGTATTTTTTTTTCTCTAAAAACATAATTACACTTTGACATTATGGGGTATTGTGTGTATGCCAGTGACACAATTTCTTTCAATTGATTCCATTCAGGCTGTAACACAAACATGTCAAGGGGTGTGAATACTTTCTGAATGCACTGTACATGGTAACATAGCGTCTGTCAATGTCAACAGATTCTGGGTTGTGACAACTAATGAGGAACTTTGTTCCGGTGTGATGATTTTACGTCACTGATCATTTGGACAAATCACACTTTCACAGGTGTTTGCACAGATTCGCCCGACAACGCTGCTCATTCTAGTATCTTTTGTCATAGATCTCCCCGCAGAGTCTAATCGGGAATCTGACGTAATTTTGCAAGATTTTAGTTCTGGGTTTCCGAGATTAATGATACCCTAACAATAAACATCCATATCTATAACATAGACCCGTTATTTTCATGGTTTATTCCACCATGAAGGTTTTGGCCCTCTGTAATGCTTCTATAACAGCACTGCTACTGAGGTCGCTGGAGAACTGAACAGAAATAATGAGCTTACTGTGGCATTGTGTCACTCGCTAAGCCACAATGCATGCAGAAAGACAGAAATTAAGAATGCCAGGTGCGTTCAAACTTGCACCATGTCACTATTTGTAGAATAAAATAGTATTAGATTAGGTGTTAGGGTAGCTTCAGCCAAATCACATGCAGAGGGAGGAATGCAGAATAATGGACAATTCATGAATGAAGTCCGCTTTCAAACCAGCACAATACCACTGTTTGCAGAATTATAAGTAGCATGTGTCGTACAAAAAGCTCTGTAGCTCAGCCTAATTGTTAGGTAGAGTCCTCAGAGTGTCATTTGGTGTGATTGTTTGGATGAGCAGTGAAGGGGCCAAGGAGGGAGTGTGCAGCAGCAGGGAAGAGTGTGCAGGAGTACAGGAGTAATCAGTTAACCCACTGTTCCTAGGCCGTCATTAAAAATAAGAATTTGTTCTTAACTGACCTAGTTAAATAAAGGTAAAATAAATAAATAAATAAAATGTTAAAATCAGGGGGTGATTCAGCACCCCTACTTCCCATGGCTATGTCTGCGCGCAATAATGTACTACCTGTTAAAGATGCTGATGTTGCATAGTAAAACACATTTAAGTTCAGTAATAGATGGTGGGATGGTGAGCTTTTTGACTCCACTGTCTTCTCTTCCTACTGTGAACGCAATGGTAATGGCAACGGAAAACAAGATTCAACAGCACAATAACCCTGAACCGAGTGCATTATCAAGTTAATAATAAGTCAACAGTAAACATGTTGAATGTCCCCCACGAATGATGCAGCAGACCCCCCCCCCCCCCCTTCCCCCTCCCCCCCAATTGAGATATCGTGTGTGACTAACACATTTCAGTTATCGTGTGTGACCACAGATTATCCATTATATTGACTAGATAGTGTGGCCGGTCAAGTGGCCGGTCTAACAATGAAAAAATACATTTCTTCTCAAATGTAAGGCAGTTAGCCCGGGTACCAGTCTTAACATTCAGGCAAATTTGACTACTGGTCCGAGTGAGAAAATTACTGACCCGGGCCAAGATCACAGGAAAGCAAGTCATACCTGCAGAATTTCAATCATGGGTGATTTCATGTTTCATTAGCAGTCTGAGGAAGTACCTTATATTATTTAGGGCCTGTACATGGTCCTATTTTAGCAATAAACATTATCACCTACCTGATGCAGCACAGTGGCTACATGGTTGAAACATTCTCACCTGCCTGATGCAGCAGCATCGTGGCTACATGGATGAAGCATTATCACCTGTCTGATGCAGCATCGTGGATACATGGCTAAGGCATTATCACCTGCCTGATGAAGCATATTGGCTACATGTCTGAAGCATTATCACCTGCCTGATGCAGCATCGAAGCTACATGGCTGAAACATTATCATCTGCCTGATGCAGCATCGAAGCTACATGGCTGAAACATTATCATCTGCCTGATGCAGCATCATGGCTACATGGCTGAGTGGTGGCTCCGGTGCGGGACGTAGACCTCGCTTCGCTCGCGGATCCGCCCGCTTCGGTGGCGACTCTGGTGGGGTGATCGTCGCCAAAGGAACCGGAGCGTAGATCGTCTCCGGAGGAACCGGACAGTGGATCGTCTCTGGAGGAACCGGACAGTGGATCGTCGCCGGAGGAACTGGACCATAGATCGTCGCCGGAGGAACCGGACCGTGGATCGTCGCTGGAGGCTCCGGACTGGGAACAGTGCCTGGAGGCTCCGGACTGGGAACCGTCGCTGGAGGCTCCGGATTGGGAACCGTCGCTGGAGGCTCCAGACTGGGAACCGTCGCTGGAGGCTCCGGACTGGGAACCGTCGCTGGAGGCTCCGGATTGGGAACCGTCGCTGGAGGCTCTGGACTGCAGACCGTCGCTGGAGGCTCTGGACTGCAAACCATAGCGGGGGTCCTGGTGCGTGGAGCTGGCACAGGGCGTACTGGGCTGTGGAGGCGCACTGGAGGTCTGGAGCGTAGAGCTGGCACAATGTGTCCTAGACAGATGACAACCTTTGCACGGAAAGTGCGGGGGGCTGGCACAGGACGTACTGGGCCGTGCAGGCGCTCTGGTGGTCTGGAGCGTAGAGCTGACACAACGTGTCCTGGACAGATGACAACCTTCGCACGGCAAGTGCGGGGAGCTGGCACAGGACTCACCAGGCTGTGGAGGCGCACTGGAGAAACGCACAATGTACCGGAACAATGACACGCTCCTCAAAGCGAGTGCGGAGAGCTGGCACAGGACGTACTGGGCTATGGAGGCGCACTGGAGACCTGGTTCGTGGAGCTGGCACAGATGGTACCAGACAGGTGACACGCTCCTCAGGACAAATACTGGGAGCTGACACAGGTGGCATTGGACGGCTAACACACTCCTCAGGGCGAATGTCTTGCCTCCCCAGCCAATCCACATTGACGGGACTGCAGTGGAGAAGGTAAAGCTTCAAGTCCATTGATTATCTGAAATGGTCCACCCACACAGACAGTGTTATGGAGAAATTTGTCTTGGCCCCTAAGACCCTTGCACAATTGAGAGCATCCTGTCAGGCCGTATCCCCGCCTGGAACGGCAACTGCACTACCCTCAACCGCAGGGCTCTCCAGATGCATCACTGGGGTATTTTGAAAAGCAGGCCATATTTGCTTGATTTAACTGACAGGTGAGCTCGGTAAATGTTGCCTGGCAAGCGGACAGCCCTGAATGTCGAGACCTGCAGTCTCTTTAGCTAATTCACCTGTACTTCATGTCATATGCCAAAGAAAAACACCACCTCCTGGATCTCTATGGCCAGATGCATTATTGCCCCAAGTTTCATCCAAATCAGGCCTGTATTTTATTTTAACTAGGCAAGTCAGTTAAGAACAAATTCTTATTTTCAAAGACAAGGAACAGTTGGTTAAGTGCCAGTTCAGGGGCAGAACAACAGATTTGTACCTTGTCAGCTCTGGGATTTTAACTTGCAACCTTTCGGTTACTAGTCCATTACTCTAACCACTAGGCTACTCTTGTCTGAGATATTGCGTCAGACTAACGGAATGACGGACATCGATCAACAGTCCCCTCCCGATTTCATCATTTAAAAAAAATGTACTTCACATTTATATAACCAGGTAGGCTAGTTGAGAACAAGTTCTCATTTACAACTGCAACCTGGCCAAGATAAAGCAAAGCAGGTCGACACATACAACGACATAGAATGGAATGGAATAAACAAACATAAAATCAATAAAACAGTAGAAAAAAATATATACAGCATGTGCAAATGAGGTAGGATAAGAGACAATAAATAAATCGTGGGGGACAATTAAGAAAATGAAACAGGAGAATGAGAGACATCGCGTGTTGATCTAGTTCTCTTTGTCTGTCATTAGAAGCTGTCATAATACACATTTACTTTTGTTTTATTTAGACAACAAATTCATGCAACCTTTGGTCCAGTGGCAGCTTTTATCTTCAATGTATTCTCCGTTTTTCAAAGTGAGCCTAGTGATTCTGAAAGTCAATTTCCTTCCCAAAATTCCAGTAGCTTCCCTCAGCCCTTTGAAGAGGAGGGGATCCATACTGAACGGCATAAATTTTCATCCAAATTAGAATGTTTATCTCAGCTTAGTTCACCTACATGTTGCTGCCTTCCTTCTGCTTGCCTCTTATGTGAGGGAGAAAGAGAGGGGCAATGCATTTTCATGGACAAACGAACTTCAGATAAAGAATAGCTTATCCAGCTCTGGGATTTGGCTGATATGCTTTGTAGCAGGAATTACATTTTGATTGTGTTGTTCCAAACAGCGCAAGTACAGCTGGGACTCTGTAGAGGGAGGGAGGTGGACTGGTGAGAGGGGAGGAGATAGAGAGAGAAAGAGATGGGGAGAGAGAGGGTGTGAAGCGAGATAGAGAGAGAGAGCAAAAGAGAGAGAGAGAGAGAAGAGGGGGTGGAGTGAGAGAGAGAGATCGAGAGAGTGAGAGAAAGAATGGAGGCAAAGTAGCTTATGTTTACACACACACACAGACACACACATTCACACACACGTACACTGTACATTGTGTCAACAGTTCCCCAGTCCTCAATGGAAGAGAGGAACAGGCAGGAGAGTAGATTAAGATTTAGTGTCTCAGTGTCTCAGTGTTTCAGAGTATTAAGAATGATGATGGATCTACGTCCCAAATGGCATCCTATTCCCTTTATAGGGCTCTGGTCAAAAGTAGTGCATTATAAAGGGAATATGGTGCCATTTGGGACGCCGGCTAACTGACAAATGTATGATTATCAAACGTGATTAAACCTTCACATAGCCTACCGGTTACTATAACACTCTGTTACACTGTGACGCACTGGAAAATCAGTCACTTGAGGAAGCCTATCCGATTATTAAACACCATACCGTTAGGTGTGATTGAGACACTAGATTGTTGGAGATGAAGAAACGACTGCTCAATTGGTTAATTTTGGATTATTAACACATTTAGGCCTGCTGAAGTCAACAGTACAGTGGGCCTCCATCAACTGTGAAGAGTGAAAGGTCTCTGTCAGGATTGAGGGGACCTCTGCTCTCTTGAGAAGTGTGTTCTTTGACCCCTTCTCCATTAGTTAGGAAAATAAGTCAGTGTCCGTGAGTTGAGGTAAACACTGCTCTGTTTACATCTTCCTCTTTATCATCGTCTTCTTCTTAGTCTTCTTCAGAGAGTTGAGGTGAACATTGTTTTATTTGAAAGAATGCTCTTTGACAACTTCACTGTTATCAGAAGTCAAAGTTGAAGAGAAGAACTCCACCTATGTAATGATGATGTCCTTCAAAGATCACATCGACCACAGTGTTGTACTAAATTGAACCCCTGTCATTTAACACAACTGGACAAAAACTGAAAGAGTGCACCTTGCGCCTCATGACATGTAAAGAAAGACAGAAGTAACAGAGAGTAATCCACATGTCAGTTCACGTAGTCAGGTGGAACAAGACAATTAGCACATCTGACCTCTATTTGGTAGAGAACAAAAGCTTTGAAAGTTTAGTTCTATGAGGTAGACATTTGAGAAAGGTCTCTTCTCGAAAGTCATTTCCTGATCTTGTCAAAAAAAACTTTACTTTGGTAATCTTCTGATGTTTCCTTTTCTTTGGGATCCACACAAACAGACAGCATCATTAGCTGAAAATAGTCTTCCCATTACGTGCAAGGTCAATGCTTTAAGCTCTGTAAACACAGATTCAAACATTTCTTCAGTTTTGTCCTGGATGTCTCATATAAAGAGCTTCATTCAACATGTTCGGTAGATAAACTGAAAGCACGTCTTTGTCCCAAATGGCATCCTATTCCCTTTCAAAAGTAGTGCACTATATAAGGAATAGGTGCCATTTGGGACGGATCTGAACAGAGAGCATCATTAAACGGAAAATAGGCCTCCCATTACGTGAGGTAAATGCTTTTAGCTCTGCAAACACAGACTGAAGTTTAGTTTTCATCAGCTGTATCCTGGATGGCTCACATCATAATAAAAAGCTTCCTTATAATATGAAACATCCTGCATGGAACATAGTTGCAGTATTCATTGACCTTTTTAATGAGATTCTTCATTCAACATGTTCTGCAGATAAACTGAAAGCATGGTTGCATGCCAAATTGCACTATATTCCCTTTAAAGTGCACT
Source organism: Oncorhynchus mykiss (assembly GCF_057628025.1). Lineage (NCBI taxonomy): Eukaryota > Metazoa > Chordata > Actinopteri > Salmoniformes > Salmonidae > Oncorhynchus > Oncorhynchus mykiss. The sequence continues at coordinate 35,497,109 of NC_143044.1, read as the reverse complement.
ACTTTGACCAGGGATCATTGGGACTATTTATAGGGAATATGGTGACATTTGTGGGACACACAAACTGAGAGCATCATTAAAGAAAATAGTCTTCCCACGTTATAGATCAAAGCTTTTAGCTCAGGCAAACAAAAACGTCCGTTTTAATTATCTCTAGTAGTTCAATAACAAGGTTGTTCTTATCATCATCACCCGATTTCCTGAGAAAAAGCACAATAAGACATTAAGATTTAAAGGATGACTGCTTTTTTAAACTAATAACCCAAATATACTTTAAATAAGACACGGATGAAGAGTAACTGTGTTGTTGTCTCCTATTAGTGACACTCAGACAACACACGCACGCACACACACGAGCACACACACAGACACATGCACAAACGCACACACGCACGCATGCACGCACACACACACACTGCTTCACAAGTCGTTAAGGTTTCCTTGTGTTGATTTTCTAACAGCCAGTTAAGAACCTAGTGCACTAATGAAAGAAAATGAAAAGCAACAGCTCTGAAAAGCATTCGGCGATTCAATTGGACATTAATAAATGCATTAGCCTTACTTGTGTTAAAGCATTATTATCGTGTTAACTTGGTGGAACAGAACTATGTAGAATATGCTAATGAATTCTGGCTTCCTGTTTAAAATAAATAAATAAAAGCTTTGCCTTTCTTGCACTAACATACGCAATTGTACCTTCTTAGTAGCACTGACTTTGCTGATAGCTGCTTTGTGGAAAAGTGTTACTTTCTATGATATGTACTTACCTTTATTTAATCAGGGAGTCACAATTGAGACCAGTGTTTATTTTATGAGGGAACAACCAACCCTAGTTATTTCAACTGGAAATAACCCAGCCCTAGTTATTTCAACTGGAAACAACCCAGCCCTAGTTATTTCAACTGGAAACAACTCAACCCTAGTTATTTCAACTGGAAACAACTCAACCCTAGTTATTTCAACTGGAAACAACCCAACCCTAGTTATTTCAGCTGGAAACAAGCCAACTGTAGTTATTTCAACTGAAAACAACTCAACCCTAGTTATTTCAACTGGAAACAACCCAGCCCTAGTTATTTCAACTGGAAACAACTCAACCCTAGTTATTTCAACTGGAAACAACCCAACCCTAGTTATTTCAGCTGGAAACAAGCCAACTGTAGTTATTTCAACTGGAAACAACTCAACCCTAGTTATTTCAACTGGAAACAACTCCACCCTAGTAATTTCAACTGGAAACAACCCAGCCCTAGTTATTTCAACTGGAAACAACTCAACCCTAGTTATTTCAACTGGAAACAACCCAGCCCTAGTTATTTCAGCTGGAAACAAATCAACCCTAGTTATTTCAACTGGAAACAACTCAACCCTAGTTATTTCAACTGGAAACAACCCAGCCCTAGTTATTTCAGCTGGAAACAAATCAACCCTAGTTATTTCAACTGGAAACAACTCCACCCTAGTAATTTCAACTGGAAACAACCCAGCCCTAGTTATTTCAACTGGAAACAACTCAACCCTAGTTATTTCAACTGGAAACAACCCAGCCCTAGTTATTTCAGCTGGAAACAAATCAACCCTAGTTATTTCAACTGGAAACAACTCAACCCTAGTTATTTCAACTGGAAACAACCCAGCCCTAGTTATTTCAGCTGGAAACAAATCAACCCTAGTTATTTCAACTGGAAACAACTCAACCCTAGTTATTTCAGCTGGAAACAAGCCAACCGTAGTTATTTTTTTTAAATGTATTTCTTTTTTTTTTTTTTTAATTTTACCCCTTTTTCTCCCCAATTTCGTAGTATCCAATTGTTGTAGTAGCTACTATCTTGTCTCATCGCTACAACTCCCGTACGGGCTCGGGAGAGACGAAGGTTGAAAGTCATGCGTCCTCCGATACACAACCAACCAAGCTTCTTTAACACAGCGCACATCCAACCCGGAAGCCAGCCGCACCAATGCGCCGGAGGAAAAACCGTGCACCTGGCCACCTTGGCTAGCGTACACTGCGCCCAGCCCGCCACAGGAGTCGCTGGTGCGCGATGAGACAAGGACACCCCTACCGACCAAGCCCTCCCTAACCCGGGCGACGCTAGGCAAATTGTGCGTCGCCCCACGGACCTCCCGGTCGCGGCCGGTTACGACAGAGCCTGGGCGCGAACCCCAACCGTAGTTATTTCAACTGGAAACAACTCAACCCTAGTTATTTCAACTGGAAACAACCCAGCCCTAGTTATTTCAACTGGAAACAAGCCAGCGCTAGTTATTTCTGCTGGAAACAAGCCAACTGTAGTTATTTCAACTGGAAACAAGCCAACCGTAGTTATTTCAAATGAAAACGACACAACCCTAGTTATTTCAACTGGAAACGACACATGCCCGCTGTGAGTCAGGTAAACCGATATACTTGAGGAAATACTGTATGTTTTGAACACACAAACATTGAACTCTTGTCTGATTTGAGGATAATAAAGTGCCACCGTTGCAGCCCGCTAACAAGGACTAACAAGGATGGTTCCTGTACCCAAGAAGGCAAAGATAACTGAACTAAATGACTACTGTCCCATAGCACTCACTTCTGTCATCATGAAGTGCTTTGAGAGACTAGTCAAGGATCATATAACCTTCACTTTACCGGCCACCCTATTTATTTATTTTATTTATTTTATTTATTTTATTTATTTTACCTTTATTTAACCAGGTAGGCAAGTTGAGAACAAGTTCTCATTTACAATTGCGACCTGGCCAAGATAAAGCAAAGCAGTTCGACAGATACAACGACACAGAGTTACACATGGAGTAAAACAAACATACAGTCAATAATACAGTATAAACAAGTCTATATACAATGTGAGCAAATGAGGTGAGAAGGGAGGTAAAGGCAAAAAAGGCCATGGTGGCAAGGTAAATACAATATAGCAAGTAAAACACTGGAATGGTAGTTTTGCAATGGAAGAATGTGCAAAGTAGAAATAAAAATAATGGGGTGCAAAGGAGCAAAATAAATAAATAAATGAAATACAGTTGGGAAAGAGGTAGTTGTTTGGGCTAAATTATAGGTGGGCTATGTACAGGTGCAGTAATCTGTGAGCTGCTCTGACAGTTGGTGCTTAAAGCTAGTGAGGGAGATAAGTGTTTCCAGTTTCAGAGATTTTTGTAGCTCGTTCCAGTCATTGGCAGCAGAGAACTGGAAAGAGAGGCGGCCAAAGAAAGAATTGGTTTTGGGGGTGACTAGAGAGATATACCTGCTGGAGCGTGTGCTACAGGTGGGAGATGCTATGGTGACCAGCGAGCTGAGATAAGGGGGGACTTTACCTAGCAGGGTCTTGTAGATGACATGGAGCCAGTGGGTTTGGCGACGAGTATGAAGCGAGGGCCAGCCAACGAGAGCGTACAGGTCGCAATGGTGGGTAGTATATGGGGCTTTGGTGACAAAACGGATTGCACTGTGATAGACTGCATCCAATTTGTTAAGTAGGGTATTGGAGGCTATTTTGTAAATGACATCGCCAAAGTCGAGGATTGGTAGGATGGTCAGTTTTACAAGGGTATGTTTGGCAGCATGAGTGAAGGATGCTTTGCTGCGAAATAGGAAGCCAATTCTAGATTTAACTTTGGATTGGAGATGTTTGATATGGGTCTGGAAGGAGAGTTTACAGTCTAACCAGACACCTAAGTATTTGTAGTTGTCCACGTATTCTAAGTCAGAGCCATCCAGAGTAGTGATGTTGGACAGGCGGGTAGGTGCAGGTAGCGATCGGTTGAAGAGCATGCATTTAGTTTTACTTGTATTTAAGAGCAATTGGAGGCCACGGAAGGAGAGTTGTATGGCATTGAAGCTTGCCTGGAGGGTTGTTAACACAGTGTCCAAAGAAGGGCCGGAAGTATACAGAATGGTGTCGTCTGCGTAGAGGTGGATCAGAGACTCACCAGCAGCAAGAGCGACCTCATTGATGTATACAGACAAGAGAGTCGGTCCAAGAATTGAACCCTGTGGCACCCCTATAGAGACTGCCAGAGGTCCGTACAACAGACCCTCCGATTTGACACACTGAACTCTATCAGAGAAGTAGTTGGTAGACCCACTTGCATACCGCCCCAACAGATCCACAGACGATGGAATCGCCATCACACTGCACACTGCCCTATCCCTTCTGGACAAAAGGAATACCTATATAAGAATGCTGTTCATTGACTACAGCTCATCATTCAACACCCTAGTACCCTCCAAGCTCATCATCACGCTGGAGGCCCTGGGTCTCAACCCCGCCGTGTGCAATTAGGTCCTGGACTTTCTGACGAGCCAGCCCCAGGTGGTGAATGTAGGAAACAACATCTCCATTTCGCTGACCCTCAACACTGGGGCCCCACAAGGGGTGCTCAGCCCCCTCATGTACTCCCTGTTCATCCACGACTGCGTGGCCATGCACGCCTCCAACTCAATCATCAAGTTTGCAGACGACACAACAGTAGTGGGCTTGATTACCAACAACGACGAGACAGCCTATAGGGAGAAGATGAGGGCACTTGGAGTGTGGTGTCAGGAAAACAACCTCTCAACGTCAACAAAACAAAGGAGATGATCGTGGACTTCAGGAAACAGCAGAAGGAGCACCTCCCCATCCACATCGAAGGGACAGCAGTGGAGAAATTGTAAAGTTTTAAGTTCATTGGCGTACACATCACAGACAAACTGAAATCGTCCACCCAAACAGAGAGTGTGGTGAAGAAGGTGGAACAGAGCCTCTTCAACCTCAGGAGGCTGAAGAAATTTGGCTTGTTACCCAAAACCCTTACAAACATTTACAGATTTATAATCGAGAGCATCCTGTCAACTGCACCTCCCTCAACCACAAGGCGCTCCAGAGGGTAGTGAGGTCTGCACAACGCACCGGGGGCAAACTACCTGTCCTCCATGACACCACAGCACCCGATGTCACAGGAAGGCCAAAAAGATCATCAAGGACTTCAACCACCCGAGCCACTGCCTATTCACGCCGCTACCATCCAGAAGGCGAGGTCAGTCCTGGTGCATTAAAATTGGGACCGAGAGACTGAAAAATAGCTTGTATCTCATCAGACTGCAAAACACCAATCACTAACTCAGAGGCTGCTGCCTACATTGAGACCCAATCCCTGGCCACTTTAATAAATGGATCACGAGTCACTTCATACAATGCCACTTTAAATAATGCAACTTTTACAATGTTTACATATCTTACATTACTCATATCACATGTATATACTGTATTTTATACCAACGATTGCACCTTGCCTATGTCGCTCGCCCATCGCTCATCCATATACTTACATGTATATATTCTCATTCACCCCTTCAGATTTGTGTGTATTAGGTGTTTGTTTGGAAATTGTTAGATTACTTGTTAGATATTACTGCACTGTCGGAACTAGAAGCACAAGCATTTTGCTACACTGGTGTTAACATCTGCTAACCATGTGTTTGTGACAAATGAACATTTGATTTGGTAAGACCACATTTTCTTTTCATAGCATCACATGATATCAATTTAATACATTTCATCAAAATCCAATACAGTATAAAACAAATGAAATACAACACATATTGATAAACGTAAATATACTGAATGACATAATTAAACACAAAAACACAGTCAAGTAAACCAAACAAATAAACAATATTATTCATATGTGGTTGTGTCACCTTGTTATCTTAAAGGGATAGTTCGGGATCTGGCAATGAAACACTTTATCTACTTCCTCAGAGTCAGATGAACTCGTAAATACCATTTGTATGTACAGTTGAAGTTTACATACACCGAAGCCAAATACATTTAAACTCAGTTTTTCACAATTCCTGACATTTAATCGTAGTAAAAATTCCCTGTCTTAGGTCAGTTAGGATCACCACTTTATGTTAAGAATGTGAAATGTCAGAAAAATAACAGAGAGAATGATTTATTTAAGCTTTTATCACATTCCCAGTGGGTCAGAAGTTTACATTGGGTCAAACATTTCAGGTAGCCTTCCACAAGATTCCCACAATAAGTTGGGTGAATTTTGGCCCATTCCTTCTGACAGAGCTGGTGTAACTGAGTCAGGTTTGTAGGCCTTCCTGCTCACACACGTTTTTTAGGTTCTGCCCACAGATTTTCTATAAGATGGAGGTCAGGGCTTTGTGATGGCCACACCAATACCTTGACTTTGTTGTCCTTAAGCCATTTTGCCACAACTTTGGAAGTATGCTTGGGACCATTTGTGACCAAGCTATAACTTCCTGACGGATGTCTTGAGATGTTGCTTCAATATATCCACATCATTTTCCTGTCTCATGATACCATCTATTTTGTGAAGTGCACCAGTCCCTCCTGCAGCAAAGCACCCCCACAACATGATGCTGCCACCCCTGTGCTTCACGGTTGGGATGGTGTTCTTCAGCTTGCAAGCCTCGAACATTTTTCCTCCAAACATAACGATGGTCATTATGGCCAAGCAGTTCTATTTTTGTTTCATCAGACCAGAGGACATTTCTCCAAAAGTAATGATCTTTGTCCCCATGTGCAGTTGCAAACCATAGTCTGGCTTTTTTATGGTGGTTGTGGAGCAGTGGCTTCTTCCTAGCTGAGCGGCCTTTCAGGTTATGTCGATATTGGACTCGTTTTACTGTGCATATAGATACATTTCTCCTGGTTTCCTCCAGCATCTTCACAAGGTCCTTTGCTGTTGTTCTGGGATTGATTTGCACTTTTCTCACCAAAGTATGTTCATTTCTAGGAGACAGAACATGTCTCCTTCCTGAGTGGTATGATGACTGTGTGGTCCCATGGTGTTTAGACTTGCGCACTATTGTTTGTACAGATGAACGTGGTACCTTCAGGTGTTTGGAAATTGCTCCCAAGGATGAACCAGATTTGTGGAGGTCTACAATTTTTTTTCTGAGGTCTTTTGATGATTTCTTTGGCTGATTTCTTTTGATTTTCCTATGGTGTCAATCAAAGAGGCACAGAGTTTGACGGTAGGCTTTGAAATACATCCACAGGTACACCTCCAATTGACTCAAATGATGTAATTTAGCCTAATTGAAGCTTCTAAAGCCATGACATCGTTTTCGGGAATTTTCCAAGCTGTTTAAAGGCACAGTAAACTTAGTGTGTGTAAACTTCTGACCCACTGGAATTGAATGGAAGTGAAATTATCTGTCTGTAAACAATTGTTGGAAAAATTACTTGTGCCATGCACAAAGTAGATGTCCTAACCGACTTGCCAAAGCTATAGTTTGTTAACAAGAAATTTGTGGAGTGGTTGAAAACTAGTTTTAATGACTCCAACCTAAGTGTATGTAAGCTTTCGACTTCAACTGTATCTGTGTGCAGTTAGAAGGACGTTGCAAACTAGCGTTAGTGTGATTGCTCACTAGCGTTAGTGTGATTGCTAACTAGCGTTAGTGTGATTGCTAACTAGCGTTAGTGTGATTGCTAATTAGCGTTTGCACAATGACTGGAAGTCTATGGGAACAGCCATCTTTCTAGCACTAGTTAATATTGGCTTGTGAAATTACCTCTAACTTCCTTCATACTGGACACGGATAAATAAAAATGGTATCCACAAGTTCATCTGCCTCTAGGTGAAGCCTCATTGCCAAAATCCCAAACTATCACTTTAAGATGAATAATCTAACTGTAAGTCCTTCTGGATGAGAGTGTCTTCTAGGTTACTCTAATATAAAGGGTACAGTCCGGGTTTCGTGTTGAGGTGCGTGAATGAGGACCCAAAAGCGAATTAACTTAAACAGAGCTTCTTTAATTACCAAACATAGGTAGGCTCAGACGGACCGGCAGATTCCGACAGGACAAGACAAGGTTACAGCAAACATGACGACAGTCTGGTTCAGGCATGAAACACAACAAACAAGAATCCGACAAGGACAGGAACAAAAACAGAGAGAGATATAGGGGACTAATCAGAGGGAAAAGGGGAACAGGTGGGAGAAGGGGTGACGAGGTAGTCAAGAGGAGACAAGGAACAGCTGGGGGAAAGCGGGGGAGAAAAGGTAACCTAACAACGACCAGCAGAGGGAGACAGGGTGAAGGGAAAGGACAGAGACAAGACACAACATGACAGTACATGACAGTACCCCCCCACTCACCGAGCGCCTCCTGGCGCACTCGAGGAGGAAACCTGGCGGCAACGGAGGAAATCCTCGATCAGCGCACGGTCCAGCACGTCCCGAGAGGGAACCCAACTCCTCTCCTCAGGACCGTACCCCTCCCAATCTACGAGGTACTGGTGACCACGGCCCCGAGGACGCATGTCCAAAATTCTACGGACCCTGTAGATGGGTGCGCCCTCGACAAGGATGGGGGGGGGGGGGGGGAAGACGAGCGGGGGCGCGAAGGACGGGCTTGATGCAGGAGACATGGAAGACCGGGTGGACGCGACGAAGGTATCGCGGAAGAAGAAGTCGAACTGCGACAGGATTAATGACCCGAGAAATACGGAACGGACCAATGAACCGCGGGGTCAACTTGCGAGAAGCCGTCTTAAGGGGAAGGTTCTGAGTGGAGAGCCAAACTCTCTGACCGCGACAATATCTAGGACTCTTAGTTCTACGCTTATTAGCAGCCCTCACAGTCTGCGTCCTATAACGGCAAAGTGCAGACCTGACCCTCTTCCAGGTGCGCTCGCAACGTTGGACAAAAGCCTGAGCGGAGGGGACGCTGGACTCGGCGAACTGAGATGAGAACAGCGGAGGCTGGTACCCGAGGCTACTCTGAAAAGGAGATAGCCCGGTCGCAGACGAAGGAAGCGAGTTGTGGGCGTATTCTGCCCAGGGGAGCTGTTCTGACCAAGACGCAGGGTTGCGAAAAGAAAGACTGCGTAAGATGCGACCAATAGTCTGATTGGCCCGTTCTGCTTGACCGTTAGACTGGGGGTGAAAGCCGGAAGAGAGACTGACGGAAGCCCCAATCAAACGGCAAAACTCCCTCCAAAATTGAGACGTGAATTGCGGACCTCTGTCCGAAACGACGTCTGACGGAAGGCCATGAATTCTGAAAACATTCTCGATGATGATTTGTGCCGTCTCTTTAGCAGAAGGAAGCTTAGCAAGGGGAATGAAATGAGCCGCCTTAGAGAACCTATCGACAACCGTAAGAATAACAGTCTTCCCCGCTGACGAAGGCAGTCCGGTGACAAAATCTAAGGCGATGTGAGACCACGGTCGAGAGGGAATAGGAAGCGGCCTGAGACGGCCGGCAGGAGGAGAGTTACCGGACTTAGTCTGCGCGCAGACCGAACAAGCAGCCACGAAACGACGCGTGTCATGCTCCCGGGTGGGCCACCAAAAACGCTGGCGAATGGAAGCAAGCGTACCCCGAACGCCAGGGTGGCCGGCTAACTTGGCAGAGTGAGCCCACTGAAGAACGGCCAGACGAGTAGGAACGGGAACGAAAAGAAGGTTCCTAGGACAAGCGCGCGGCGACGGAGTGTGAGTGAGCGCTTGCTTTACCTGCCTCTCAATTCCCCAGACAGTCAACCCGACAACACGCCCCTCAGGGAGAATCCCCTCGGGGTCAGTGGAGGCTACTGAAGAACTGAAGAGACGAGACAAAGCATCAGGCTTGGTGTTCTTAGAGCCCGGACGATAAGAAATCACGAACTCGAAACGAGCGAAAAACAGCGCCCAACGCGCCTGACGCGCATTAAGTCGTTTGGCAGAACGGATGTACTCAAGGTTCCTATGGTCAGTCCAAACGACAAAAGGAAAGGTCGCCCCCTCCAACCACTGTCGCCATTCGCCTAGGGCTAACCGGATGGCGAGCAGTTCGCGGTTACCCACATCATAGTTACGTTCCGACGGCGACAGGCGATGAGAAAAATACGCGCATGGGTGGACCTTGTCGTCAGAGAGGGAGCGCTGAGAAAGAATGGCTCCCACGCCCACCTCTGACGCGTCAACCTCGACAACGAACTGTCTAGAGACGTCAGGTGTAACAAGGATAGGAGCGGATGTAAAACGATTCTTGAGGAGATCAAAAGCTCCCTGGGCGGAAACGGACCACTTAAAGCACGTCTTGACAGAAGTAAGGGCTGTGAGAGGAGCTGCCACCTGACCGAAATTACGGATGAAACGACGATAGAAGTTCGCGAAGCCGAGAAAGCGCTGCAGCTCGACGCGTGACTTAGGGACGGGCCAATCAATGACAGCTTGGACCTTAGCGGGATCCATCTTAATGCCTTCAGCGGAAATAACAGAACCGAGAAATGTGACGGAGGAGGCATGAAAAGTGCACTTCTCAGCCTTCACAAAAAGACAATTCTCTAAAAGGCGCTGGAGGACACGTCGAACGTGCTGAACATGAATCTGGAGTGATGGTGAAAAAATCAGGATATCGTCAAGGTAAACGAAAACAAAGATGTTCAGCATGTCTCTCAGGACATCATTGACTAATGCCTGAAAGACAGCTGGAGCGTTAGCGAGGCCGAAAGGAAGAACCCGGTATTCAAAGTGCCCTAACGGAGTGTTAAACGCCGTCTTCCACTCGTCCCCCTCCCTGATGCGCACGAGATGGTAAGCGTTACGAAGGTCCAACTTAGTGAAAAACCTGGCTCCCTGCAGGATCTCGAAGGCTGAAGACATAAGAGGAAGCGGATAACGATTCTTCACTGTTATGTCATTCAGCCCTCGATAATCTATGCAGGGGCGCAGAGACCCGTCCTTCTTCTTGACAAAAAAAACCCCCGCTCCGGCGGGAGAGGAGGAGGGGACTATGGTACCGGCGTCAAGAGCTACAGACAAATAATCTTTGAGAGCCTTACGTTCGGGAGCCGACAGAGAGTATAGTCTACCCCGGGGGGGGGGTGGTTCCCGGAAGGAGATCAATACTACAATCATACGACCGGTGTGGAGGAAGAGAGGTGGCCCTGGACCGACTGAACACCGTGCGCAGATCGTGATATTCCTCCGGCACCCCTGTCAAATCACCAGGCTCCTCCTGTGAAGAAGAGACAGAGGAAACAGGAGGGATAGCAGACATTAAACATTTCACATGACAAGAGACGTTCCAGGAGAGGATAGAATTACTAGACCAATTAATGGAAGGATTATGACAAACTAGCCAGGGATGGCCCAAAACAACAGGTGTAAAAGGTGAACGAAAAATTAAAAAAGAAATGGTTTCACTATGATTACCAGAAACAGTGAGGGTTAAAGGTAGCGTCTCACGCTGAATCCTGGGGAGAGGACTACCATCCAGGGCGAACAAGGCCGTGGGCTCCTTTAACTGTCTGAGAGGAATGTCATGTTCCCGAGCCCAGGTCTCGTCCATAAAACAGCCCTCCGCCCCAGAGTCTATTAAGGCACTGCAGGAAGCTGACGAACCGGTCCAGCGTAGATGGACCGACAAGGTAGTGCAGGATCTTGAAGGAGAGACAGGAGTAGTAGCGCTCACCAGTAGCCCTCCGCTTACTGACGAGCTCTGGCCTTTTACTGGACATGAAGTGACAAAATGACCAGCGGAACCGCAATAGAGACAGAGGCGGTTGGTGATTCTCCGTTCCCTCTCCTTAGTCGAGATGCGGATACCTCCCAGCTGCATGGGCTCAGCACCCGAGCCGGCAGAGGAAGATGGTAGTGATGCGGAGAGGGGGGCAACGGAGAACGCGAGCTCCTTTCCACGAGCTCGGTGACGAAGATCAACCCGTCGCTCAATGCGAATAGCGAGTTCAATCAAGGAATCCACGCTGGAAGGAACCTCCCGGGAGAGAATCTCATCCTTTACCTCTGCGCGGAGACCCTCCAGAAAACGAGCGAGCAAAGCCGGCTCGTTCCAGCCACTGGAGGCAGCAAGAGTGCGAAACTCAATAGAGTAGTCTGTTATGGATCGATTACCTTGACATAGGGAAGACAGGGCCCTGGAAGCCTCCTCCCCAAAAACAGATCGATCAAAAACCCGTATCATCTCCTCCTTAAAGTCCTGATACTGGTTAGTACACTCAGCCCTTGCCTCCCAGATTGCCGTGCCCCACTCACGAGCCCGTCCAATAAGGAGAGATATGACGTAGGCGACACGAGCAGTGCTCCTGGAGTAAGTGTTGGGCTGGAGAGAAAACACAATATCACACTGGGTGAGGAACGAGCGGCATTCAGTGGGCTCCCCAGAGTAACACGGCGGGTTATTAATTCTGGGCTCCGGAGATTCGAAAGCCCTGGAAGTGGCCGGTGGATCGAGGCGGAGATGGTGAACCTGTTCTGTGAGGTTGGAGACTTGGGTGGCCAGGGTCTCAACGGCATGTCGAGCAGCAGACACTTCCTGCTCGTGTCTGCCTAGCATCGCTCCCTGGATCCCGACGGCTGAGTGGAGAGGATCCGAAGTCGCTGGGTCCATTCTTGGTCGGATTCTTCTGTTGAGGTGCGTGAATGAGGACCCAAAAGCGAATTAACTTAAACAGAGCTTCTTTAATTACCAAACATAGGTAGGCTCAGACGGACCGGCAGATTCCGACAGGACAAGACAAGGTTACAGCAAACATGACGACAGTCTGGTTCAGGCATGAAACACAACAAACAAGAATCCGACAAGGACAGGAACAAAAACAGAGAGAGATATAGGGGACTAATCAGAGGGAAAAGGGGAACAGGTGGGAGAAGGGGTGACGAGGTAGTCAAGAGGAGACAAGGAACAGCTGGGGGAAAGCGGGGGAGAAAAGGTAACCTAACAACGACCAGCAGAGGGAGACAGGGTGAAGGGAAAGGACAGAGACAAGACACAACATGACAGTACATGACATTTCGACAACAAAAAAACATGACAGCCTGGCCCTACCGCCACTGGTATTTACATTGTCCCATCATATGTCGAGTGACGCGGTGGTCTAAGGCACTGCATCTCAGTGCCTGAGGCATCACTACAGACACCCTGGTTTGAATCCAGGCTATATCACAGCTGGCCGTAATTGGGAAGCGCACAATTGTCCCAGCGTTGTCCGAGTATGACCGGTGTAGGTCGTCATTGTAAATAAGTATTTGTTCTTAACTGTCTTGCATAGTTAAATAAAGGTTAAATAAAAAATAAAACCTGTATGTTATGTGTAGTAGGATCACAGCAGGATATATTGTATACAGACTCCACAGGAGAGTGTAATAGAAATATATATGTGTGTGTGGACATGTTTAACTATTCTTGTGGGGACTTTTGGCAAACAAATAAACATTTGACCAACTGGGGACATTTTGGTGGTCCCCAAGAGCTCAAATGCTATTTCTAGAGGCTTTCAGATTTACGTTAAGGGTTAGGAGCTAGAGTTAGTTTTAGGGTTAGGGATAGGAGCTAGGTTTAGCTTTAGGATTAGGTTTAGGGTTAAGGTTAGGTTTTTGGGTTAAGGTTAGGGTTACGGTTAGGGTAAGGTTTAAGAAGGTTTCTGTTTATACTGGTACCAAACCATGGGTTGCACTGGCCTATTGCAACGTATTGCCCTGTTTTTATATTGCACATAATACTGGTCTGGAGAGGGTGAGAGATCATGAAAGGCTGAGAGTAAGGGTAAGAGTACTGGTTAGGGTTAGGGAAAATAGGATTTTGAATGGGACTGAATTGCTGAAGTGCGTGCGTACGTGTGCGTGTGTAACAGTCTGATTGTTGGTTGGTGTGACGATACTGCCAGGAGGAATTAAATGTAGATTTATCATTCATTAGTCTCCCAAATAACACATCTTTACAAAGAAGGTCCAGGCTTAGCAGCACAGAGACAGATAGCCTTGATTGCATTTTGGATTTCTTCACACACGCACACACATAGAAAGGCCTTGGGGTCTTCCGATACACTCAAGCACTGTTGCTATAGCAGCAGACAGAAGACAGTGAGCCCCTGCATACGGTATATTCAGAGTGTAAAAGGTGAATGGGGTGTGTGTGTGTGTGTGTGTGTGTGTGTGTGTGTGTGTAGAGCGATTAACCAACATTTTGTTTTGAGGGGATATAATTAAACAACTACTTGACCGACATCTGTTCAATTCCATTTTTTTTAGAAAACTCTGTTTATTTAGTTTTACACACAAGACAACACAAAACAATATAAATAATAAACTAAACTAGAAAAAATACACAAAAAAATGTGCTTTAAAGATACCGTACTTTAGACAAGTTAAACACACCGGGTAGAAGGCTACAAAAGTTAAAGGGCAATCTGTAGTACAGGGACAGAGCAGACACCTCACCATTGTTCCTGTAAACAGACAAGGGATAGGGGTGGAGAAATGCAACCACTCACAGACAGTCATGGCCACAGACCGACCATCCACTGGACCAAAAATAAACTTTATAAACAATGCTTTAAAAATATATATATATATATATATAATCATTTTATGTAAGCGTGAACAAAAGTTTTTTTTCAATGAAAAAACAGGGCAAAAGAAGCTCACATTTTAGTCTCTGACCAGGGAAGAGGAACAAGGCCGGCAGGTCACAATCAATAAGCACATCCTCAATCTTAATGTCCCCCCCCACAAAAAAACACTAAGAAATGCTCATCCAACCCACAAGTCACAGGGGAGTCAAATACAGACTTATTTTTGTTTTAATAGGAATGCCTTCAGAGGATGGACTATTTAAAGTAAGACCAGAATGGAGCCCAAGCCTCATTAAACAGTTTGGGGTTCCCACGTGTATTGAATTTATTTGTTTCTAGTTTCAGAGAGCACAACATCTCTCACCCAATATTTATAAGATGGGGGAGCTGCCATCTTCCAGTTCTGTAGTATTAGCCATCTAGCCAAAAGAGTTGTATAAGCAACAGGGTCCAACTGAATTCTTGACAGGGGGGTACCTAAGGGCAGTACTCCAGTAAAAGGGCTGTAAGGGGAGACAGATCTATAACAGTGTCATATATATCAGAGAAACATTTAAATATTAATTCCCAGAAGCCTGACAGTTTATGACAGCCCCAAAACATATGCAACAGTGTTTCTGGTTCCGTTTTACATCAGACACAGGTAGGATCAAAATCAGAGAATATTTGGCCCCAGACCAGTGGATACGATGAACCACCTTGAATTGAATAAGGCTGTGTTTAGTGCTAAAAGAGGGCGAATGCACCCTGTGCAGCACAGATTCCCAGATGTCTTCCCCAAGTTCCTACCCCAAATCCTTTTCTCAGTCTTTAAAGGCACCAAATAAATCAAATCAAAATCAAATCAAATCCAATTTATTTATATAGCCCTTCGCACATCAGCTGATATCTCAAAGTGCTGTACAGAAACCCAGCCTAAAACCCCAAACAGCAAGCAATGCAGGTGTAGAAGCACGGTGGCTAGGAAAAACTCCCTAGAAAGGCCAAAACCTAGGAAGAAACCTAGAGAGGAACCAGGCTATGTGGGGTGGCCAGTCCTCTTCTGGCTGTGCCGGGTGGAGATTATAACAGAACATGGCCAAGATGTTCAAATGTTCATAAATGACCAGCATGGTCGAATAATAATAAGGCAGAACAGTTGAAACTGGTGCAGCAGCACGGTCAGGTGGACTAGGGACAGCAAGGAGTCATCATGTCAGCTAGTCCTGGGGCATGGTCCTAGGGCTCAGGTCAGTTGAAACTGGAGCAGCAGCACGGCCAGGTGGACTGGGGACAGCAAGGAGTCATCATGTCAGGTAGTCCTGGGGCATGGTCCTCCGAGAGAGAGAAAGAAAGAGAGAAGGAGAGAATTAGAGAACGCACACTTAGATTCACACAGGACACCGAATAGGACAGGAGAAGTACTCCAGATATAACAAACTGACCCTAGCCCCCCGACACATAAACTACTGCAGCATAAATACTGGAGGCTGAGACAGGAGGGGTCAGGAGACACTGTGGCCCCATCCGAGGACACCCCCGGACAGGGCCAAACAGGAAGGATATAACCCCACCCACTTTGCCAAAGCACAGCCCCCACACCACTAGAGGGATATCTTCAACCACCAACTTACCATCCTGAGACAAGGCTGAGTATAGCCCACAAAGACCTCCGCCACGGCACAACCCAAGGGGGGGTGCGCCAACCCAGACAGGATGACCACATCAGTGAATCAACCCACTCAGGTGATGCACCCCCTCCAGGGACGGCATGAGAGAGCCCCAGTAAGCCAGTGACTCAGCCCCTGTAATAGGGTTAGAGGCAGAGAATCCCAGTGGAAAGAGGGGAACCGGCCAGGCAGAGACAGCAAGGGCGGTTCGTTGCTCCAGAGCCTTTCCGTTCACCTTCCCACTCCTGGGCCAGACTACACTCAATCATATGACCCACTGAAGAGATGAGTCTTCAGTAAAGACTTAAAGGTTGAGACTGAGCTTGCATCTCTGACATGGGTAGGCAGACCGTTCCATAAAAATGGAGCTCTATAGGAGAAAGCCCTGCCTCCAGCTGTTTGCTTAGAAATTCTAGGGACAATTAGGAGGCCTGCATCTTGTGACCGTAGCGTACGTGTAGGTATGTACGGCAGGACCAAATCAGAGAGATAGGTAGGAGCAAGCCCATGTAATGCTTTGTAGGTTAGCAGTAAAACCTTGAAATCAGCCCTTGCTTTGACAGGATGCCAGTGTAGAGAGGCTACGTAGATGGAAAAAAGCTGTTCTGTAAAAAGGGTTCTGTAAGTCATTAATGATTGCATTTACATCTGAAATTGCACCCCTAGCAAGCTTGTTCAGCTCAAAGATGCTCTCCATACCTGTATTCGCAGGCCTATGGGGAAATTCAGGGATGTTAGCTCTGACAAAGTTCCTAGTCTGGAGATAGAGGAAAAACTGGGATTGGGGAAGGTTGAACTTTTCCTGTAGCTGAGCAAAAGAGGCAAATGTATCATCAAATAATAATTGGGCTAGTGAGGAGAGGCCTAGTGAGTGCCAGATGGCAAAAGTCCCATCTAAAGATCGAAGAAATTAAATGTTCTGATTGATTGGGCCTGATAGAGAAAAGCCTCGGAGGCTAAAGGCTAAACGGAACTGATTCCAAATTTTAAGAGACTGCTTTACAATTGGGTTGACACACCTTTTGCCTAGGGACACTGGGAGAGACAAGCACAACACAGAAGAAAGTGCAGCAGGTTTACACGATTCAGACTCCATCTGGACCCAGAGTGGTCTATGGCCAGTAGGATCAGTCTGCAGCCAGTAGAAAAGGGCTCTGAAATTTGCAGCCCAATAGTATGTCTGAAAATTTGGTAGAGCTAAACCACCCAATGCCTTAGGCTTCTGTAAATGTTTGCCATCCCAAATAAAATACATGAATGTTTGATCCAGTGAATTACAAAAAGATTTTGGAAATGAAATAAATATACAAATTTGGGCAACACATTTATTTTAATGACATTAATCCTTCCAATAAGAGAAATAGGTAGCGAATTCCAAAAAGTAAAAGATTGTTTCAAACTGTCTGCTAGAGCAACAATGTTTTCCTGAAACAAATTTGAATATATCCTTGTCACTTTAACTCCCAAGTAGGTGAATTGATCCCGGACAATCCTAAACTGAAAACTTGTAAAAGAGCACTTTGAAGCAGCCTTATTTACAGGAAAAAGCTCACTCTTGCCTAGATTCAGCTTGTACCCTGAGATTGATCCAAACGTTTTAAGAACAGATAAGGCACATGGCAATGAGGTATCAGGGTTGGAGATAAACAAAAGGAGGTCGTCGGCATATAGCGAGACTTTCTGCTCTAAGCCTGTACTGATTATTCCTTGAATGGCATCATTAGAGCGTAGTGCAATGGCGAGAGGCTCGATTGCCAAAGCAAACAACAAGGGGGAAAGTGGACAACCCTGTCTGGATCCGTGGTCCAAGGGAAAATAGTCAGAGGACAAGAAAAATAAAGAATCTTAATCCACGTAATGAATTTAGGGCCAAAGCCAAATCTATAAAGGGCAGCTGTTAGGTAGTCCCACTCAACACGGTCAAAAGCTTTTTCCGCATGAAGTGAGACCACCACCTCCGGGTCCCCTGACGCTAGGGAGTACAGTATATTCATAAGGTGTCTAATATTGAAAAACAAATGCCTATTTCTCACTAAGCCAGTCTGGTCAGAGTGTATATTCCCGCATTGATTACTTATTTTTGGACAAAAAACTTCTGCCTAACCTTCGGCGGTGTACTTACGAGAGTATTGTTATTTCTGACCATTCACCATTAGTGCTTGAACTAAACTTCTTTTGATTTTCCCATGAAGTCAAGCAAAGAGGCAATGAGTTTGAAGGTAGGCCTTGAAATACATCCACAGGTACACCTACAATTGACTCAAATGATGTCAATTAGCCTATCAGAAGCTTCTAAAGCCATGACATAATTTTCAGGGATTTTCCAAGCTGTTTAAAGGCACAGTCAACTTAGTGTATGTAAACTTCTGACCCACTGGAATTGTGATACAGTGAATTATCCTCTTTGGGCTAAAGGGCAGAATTTTCACATCTGGATGAAAAGCGTGCCCAAAGTAATCTGCCTGTTACTCAGGCCCAGAAGCTAGGATATGCATATACAGTGCCTTGCGAAAGTATTCGGCCCCCTTTAACTTTGCGACCTTTTGCCACATTTCAGGCTTCAAACATAAAGATATAAAACTGTATTTTTTTGTGAAGAATCAACAACAAGTGGGACACAATCATGAAGTGGAATGACATTTATTGGATATTTCAAACTTTTTTAACAAATCAAAAACTGAAAAATTGGGCGTGCAAAATTATTCAGCCCCTTTACTTTCAGTGCAGCAAACTCTCTCCAGAAGTTCAGTGAGGATCTCTGAATGATCCAATGTTGACCTAAATGACTAATGATGATAAATACAATCCACCTGTGTGTAATCAAGTCTCAGTATAAATGCACCTGCACTGTGATAGTCTCAGAGGTCCGTTAAAAGCGCAGAGAGCATCATGAAGAACAAGGAACACACCAGGCAGGTCCGAGATACTGTTGTGAAGAAGTTTAAAGCCGGATTTGGATACAAAAAGATTTCCCAAGCTTTAAACATCCCAAGGAGCACTGTGCAAGCGATAATATTGAAATGGAAGGAGTATCAGACCACTGCAAATCTACCAAGACCTGGCCGTCCCTCTAAACTTTCAGCTCATACAAGGAGAAGACTGATCAGAAAAACAGCCAAGAGGCCCATGATCACTCTGGATGAACTGCAGAGATCTACAGCTGAGGTGGGAGACTCTGTCCAATCAGTCGTATATTGCACAAATCTGGCCTTTATGGAAGAGTGGCAAGAAGAAAGCCATTTCTTAAAGATATCCATAAAAAGTGTCGTTTAAAGTTTGCCACAAGCCACCTGGGAGACACACCAAACATGTGGAAGAAGGTGCTCTGGTCAGATGAAACCAAAATTGAACTTTTTGGCAACAATGCAAAACGTTATGTTTGGCGTAAAAGCAACACAGCTGAACACACCATCCCCACTGTCAAACATGGTGGTGGCAGCATCATGGTTTGGGCCTGCTTTTCTTCAGCAGGGACAGGGAAGATGGTTAAAATTGATGGGAAGATGGATGGAGCCAAATACAGGACCATTCTGGAAGAAAACCTGATGGAGTCTGCAAAAGACCTGAGACTGGGACGGAGATTTGTCTTCCAACAAGACAATGATCCAAAACATAAAGCAAAATCTACAATGGAATGGTTCAAAAATAAACATATCCAGGTGTTAGAATGGCCAAGTCAAAGTCCAGACCTGAATCCAATCGAGAATCTGTGGAAAGAACTGAAAACTGCTGTTCACAAATGCTCTCCATCCAACCTCACTGAGCTCGAGCTGTTTTGCAAGGAGGAATGGGAAAAAAATTCAGTCTCTCGATGTGCAAAACTGATAGAGACATACCCCAAGCGACTTACAGCTGTAATCGCAGCAAAAGGTGGCGCTTCAAAGTATTAACTTAAGGGGGCTGAATAATTTTGCACGCACAATTTTTCAGTTTTTGATTTGTTAAAAAAGTTTGAAATATCCAATAAATGTCGTTCCACTTCATGATTGTGTCCCACTTGTTGTTGATTCTTCACAAAAAAATACAGTTTTATATCTTTATGTTTGAAGCCTGAAATGTGGCAAAAGGTCGCAAAGTTCAAGGGGGCCGAATACTTTCGCAAGGCACTGTAACTGCCTGGTTTTTCATCCGGACGTCAAAATGCGGCCCCCTACCCAAGAGAGGTTAACAAGAAATTTGTGGAGTGGTTGATAAATTAGTTTTAATGACTCCAACCTTACTGTATGTAAACTTCCGACTTCAACTGTACCTGGCGTTGAATTAGTTTCTAGAAATAAGGTGATTTCAGAATAAATTAAATTGACAAACTCCTTATCTGAGAATAAAATAGGGTTAAGAACCCATTGATAACGCATAGGAGGTTGCTGGGGAAACTCTAGTTCAAGCACTAATGGTGAATGGTCAGAAATAACAATACTCTCGTAAGTACACCGCCGAAGGTTAGGCAGAAGTTTTTTGTACAAAAATAAGTAATCAATCCGGGAGTATGTTTGATGAACATGAGAATAAAAGGAATACTGTCTATCTGTAGGGTATAGGAAACGCCAGGCCTCACACATTGCATATTTCTGAAGAAAAGATTGAATAAGTAGGGCACATTTAGATGGACCTGTAGTTCTTCGTGAGGACTTATCAAGAACTGGGGACATTGTACAGTTGAAATCCCCCCCTAAAATCAACAAATGGGAATCTAAATTGGGTATAGCAGATAAAAAGGAAGAAATTAAACTTGTGTCATCCTAATTGGAAGCATAAACACTAGCCAAAACAAGAGGGGTAGAAAACAGTTTACCGGTAGGATCAGCAATAACCTCAGAAGCTACAAAGGGAGTAGATTTATCAACCAAAATGGCAGCACCTCTTGATTTACTATGAAAGTTAGAGTGGAACACTTGACCAACCCAGTCCTTACTCACCCTAAAATGCTCACCAGTCCTCAAGTGAATCTCTTGTAGAAATGCAACATTTGCATTCAAACCCTTTAAGCGTGTCACCACCCTTTTACGCTTCACAGGGTTCTTAACCCCTTTGATGTTCCACGAAATGTACTTGATCGCATTATTTTGGCCACCATCAGCACTCCTGTTATACAACTCTGTCATTAGAGCATAGAGTGGAAAAGCAATGAATACCCAAAATCCCCAGAATAACTTGTCTCAGAGTAATACAGTACAGTGCAAGATACTTGGCAAAAGTACAGAAAAAAACTAAAAAGACAACATTAGAACTGAACAATTCAAGAGAAAAAGAGAGAAAAATAAAAGTCAACGCCTTGTGCAAACAAAATTACAAAAGGGTCACTTGTAGGTGTATATAATTATATTCACAGGTTTATAACAGAGAGATTGAGAGAGAAAATAAATCAAATGCATAAAGGCTCTCAACCAAAAACCTAATTTGAAGGGAGCAAATCGTAGAAAGACGATCAAAAAATAATAATAATAATAATTGTCTAGTTTGACGATAAGACAACATACAGCCAAGACCAAAAAAGTATGTGTGTGCAACGTTGAACGTTTGCTGGGCATAAATGACATTCAAAATCTTTAAAATTGAATGTGTAGCCCCGGGAACATTTACTGTTTACTGGGTCGGTACAAACATATGCAGTAAACAAATAACCAAAAATATTTTGAGTCACTGAGACACTATGTAAACAAACTGAATAGGTGAAAGAGACAGCCTGGAAACAAAGGATTTAAGTAAAACCTTAATACAATGAAATTAAAATGACTGAATGCTTGTAAAGCAAGCACACTAGATGATTAAAACATTATATCACATGAAATAAGCCTGAATGTGTTCGACAACTCCCCAACTATACAAAAATAGTATTTTATAACTAAACATAATTGTGCCACAGGTGGGCTACTTACAATCCACAGTTCGCAATACAACAGTTGCTGATCTATGAGCAAGTTCAAGACTTTTTGATGTGATGTTGAATGTGAGCCATAGCCTCATCCGGAGAATCAAATGTGTAGTCTTTACCATCATGAGGCCGGGAATCGCAGTCCATACATCACCCCTGGATGGTCCCGTAGTAGTCGTTTGGCCTGTGCGAAAGCTGTGCGCTGCTTGGAAACAGTGGGGAAGTAGTCCTGGTAGATAGAGAAGCTCTGTCCTTGAAAGCTCAGAGTGGTATGGCGGGCTCCTCGGAGAATCTCCATCTTCTCCTCGAAGGATGATGTCACAGGGCCTCTCACCATCCCGGGGCTTAGGGCGCAACGCCCGATGGGCACGATCAATCAGGGGATTCTCATCCAAGACAAGAGCATCCTTCAGCAGCCTAAAAATGAAATCCGTTGCGTGAGGCATTTCCGCTGACTCTGGGACCGATACCAGTCTCAGGTTATGGCGGCGAGAGAATCCCTCTAAACTCACACAACTCACCTGTAAATGTTTCAAATCTGCAGTCAGGCGTTTCACGTCGGCCTCCAGGGAGGTAGTTAAGTTGGAGTCATTGGTAGTGGAGGTCTCCAGTGCTGCAATCGTTGCAGTGTGCAACTCTGTTGTTGTTTTGAGTGATGTAATTGCTGGCACCATCTCTTTCCGCAGGATGGTTAGATCTGCTTTTAAAGTATCAGAAACCTCCTGTATTTGGGAATCAATCATAGCAACTACTTCCGTTTTCATTTCAACTATCTCAGAGCGTAGTAGGTTGATGGCCTTGCGAATATTCATTTCAGCGCCGCCAGGCCAAGCCGTACCCCAGGGTAAAGTGTGAGTCCCCGGGCCCTCAGACTCAGGAGAGGGTGGTGATAAGAGTGGGTCTTGTAGACCGGGTTTTCTCAAAGTCACTTTTTTGGCCTTATGTTTCATCGACATGCTGACATTCGAAAGCAAATGAGTCTTGGTTTTTACGGAAAGGGATCACCAAACTTCTATTTGAAAATAAATACGGTTCTGCTGCAAAATTCACATAAACTTTAAGAATATTGCGGGAGGAAACGGAAAACACATCAGTCACACATGGCGCCCCACCAACCACCCCGGTTCAATTCCATTTTGTTAGTTTTTTTGTTAGTCCAACGTGCCATTTCTCTAGAGATATCAAATCATTCAGGCTCGTGGTAATGGCTTGAGTGGAGTGAGGGGAATGATATCAAACACATGATTTCTATGGGTTTGATGCCATTTGATGCCATAGATAAAAGACAGTAATGTGCAGCCGTTTTCATCGACCTGGCAAAGGCTTTCGACTCTGTCAATCACCGCATTCTTAGGGCCTGTTGTCCGTACCTCTGGCAGTCTCTATGGGAGTGCCACAGGGTACAATTCTCGGGCCGACTCTTTTCTATGTATATATCAATGATGTCATTCTTGCTGGTGGTGAT
Source organism: Oncorhynchus mykiss (assembly GCF_057628025.1). Lineage (NCBI taxonomy): Eukaryota > Metazoa > Chordata > Actinopteri > Salmoniformes > Salmonidae > Oncorhynchus > Oncorhynchus mykiss. The sequence continues at coordinate 35,473,795 of NC_143044.1, read as the reverse complement.
TCTCTGATCCACCTCTACGTAGACGACACCATTCTGTATACATCTGGCCCTTCCTTGGACACTGTGTTAACAAACCTCCAAACGAGCTTCAATGCCATACAACACTCCTTCATGCTCTTCAACCGATCACTGCCCGCACCTACCCGCCTGACTAGCATCACTGCTCTGAATGGTTCTGTCTTAGAATATGTGGACAACTACAAATAACTAGGTGTCTGGTTAAACTGTAAACTCTCCTTCCAGACTCACATCAAGCATCTCCAAACAAAAATTAAATCTATAATTGGCTTCCTATTTCGCAAACAAAGCCTCCTTCACTCATGCTGCCGGACATACCCTCGTAAAACTGACTATCCTACCGATCCTTTACTTCGGCGATGTCATTTACAAAATAGCCTCCAACACGCTACTCAGCAAATGGGATGTAATCTATCACAGTGCCACCGTTTTGTCACCAAAGCTCATATACTATCCACCACTGCGACCTGTATGCTCTCGTTGGCTGGCCCTCGCTTCATATTCGTCGTCAAACCCATTGGCTCCAGGTCATCTGTAAGTCTTTGCTAGGTAAAGCCCCGCATTATCTCAGCTCACTGGTCACCATAGCAACACCCACCTCTAGCACACGCTACAGCAGGTATATTTTACTGGTCACCCCCAAAGCCAATACCTCTTTGGCCGCCTTTCCTTCCAGTTTCAGTTTCAGTTTCAGTTCCAATGATTGGAGCGAATTGCAAAAATCACTGAAGCTGGAGACTCAAATCTCCCTCACTAACTTTAAGAATCAGCTGTCAGAACAGCTTACCGATCACTGTACCTGTGCACAGCCCATCTGTAGATAGCCCACCCATCTACCTCATCCCATATTGTTATTGATTTTTTGCAATTTTGCACCCCAATATCTCTACTTGCACATCCTCAACTGCACATCTATCACTGCTTTGCTTTATCTTGGCTAGGTCACAGTTGTAAATGATAACTTGTTCTCAACTGGCCTACCTGGTTAAATAAAGGTGAAATAAAATTATTATTATTATTTTTTTATCCATTGGCTCCATTCCAGCCATTATTATGAGCCGTCATCCCCTTACCAGCCTCGACTGTACTACATATTAATGAATGCTAGGTGTTTTATATCACTTGCACATCTAGAGGCCTAAACAAAGGCTTCCAAACTGGCTGTGATTACTGGACAAAACAGATCAAATGGATGTTTGTAGGAAAAAGGGGGAGGCTTTCAAGCCGAAGACCACCATCCAAACCATGATAGACATGGGTGGCAGCATCATGTTGTGGGGGTGCTTTGCTGCAGGAGGGACTGGTGCACTTCACAAAATAGATGGCATTATGAGGGAGGAAAATTATGGGGATATATTGAAGCAACATCTCAAGACATCAGTCAGGAAGTTAAAGCTTGGTCGCAAATGGGTCTTCCAAATGGACAATGACCTCAAGCATACTTCCAAAGTTGTGGCGAAATGGCTTAAGGACAACAAAGTCAAGGTATTGGAGTGGCCATCACAAAGCCCTGACCTCAACCCTATAGAAAATGTGTGGGCAGAACTGAAAAAGCATGTGCAAGCAAGGAGGCCTACACACCTGACTCAGTAAATCCAGCTCTGTCAGGAGGAATGGCCAAAATTCACCCAACTTATTATGGGAAGCTTGTGGAAGACTACCTGAAACGTTTGGCCCAGGTTAAACAATTTAAAGGCAATGCTACCAAATGCTACTAATTGAGTGTATGTAAACTTCTGACCCACTGGGAATGTGATGAAAAAAATAAAAGCTGAAATAAATTATTCTCTCTACTAATATTCTGACATTTCACATTCTTAAAATAAAGTGGTGATCTTAATTGACCTAAAACAGGGAATTTTTGTCAGGAATTGTGAAAAAATGAGTTCAAGTGTATTTGGCTAAGGTGTATGTAACCTTCCGACTTCAACTGTACATTTAATTGTTAGGGATCAGACAAGTAGCCAAGCAGTTAAAGCATTGGGCCAGTAAGCGAAAGGCTCTTGTTCGAATACCTGAGCAAGCAAGATGGAAAAATCTGCCGTTCTGCCCATGAGCAAAGCAGTTGACCCCAAACAACAACTGTACCCCAGAGCGCTGATTATGTTCATTAAGGAAGCTCCCCAGACCTCTCTGATTCAGAGGGGTTGTGTTAAAACCTCTTAGAGACATGTGAGACGCTAGCGTCTCACCTAGTCAACAGGAAATGGAAGTGCGCAATGCCAAATGCTAATAGTGCTCGAAAAAACTCAAACTTTCATTAAAACACACATGCAGGGTACTGAATTAAAGCTACACTCGTTGTGAATCTAGCCAACATGTCAGATTTTTAAAATGCTTTTCGGCGAAAGCATGAGAAGCTATTATCTGATAGCATGCAACACCCCGAAATACCTGAAGGGGACAAACAAAAGAATTAGCATAGCCGGCGCTACACAAAATGCAGAAATAAAATATAAAACATTCATTACCTTTGACGAGCTTCTTTGTTGGCACTCCTATATGTCCCATAAACATCACAATTGGGTCTTTTTCCCAATTAAATCCGTCCATGTATACCCAAAATGTCAATTTATATAGCCCGTCTGATCCATCCAAAAGCTCTGTTCCAAAACGCAACGTCATTTTTTTAAATTAAATAAGTTGCCTATATTCTTTGACAAAACACTTCAAACTACTTTTGTAACCCAACTTTAGGTATTTGTAAACGTTAATAATCAATCAAATTGATCACTGGGCGATCTGTATTCAATAGCAGCTACTCTTGAAATCATGGTCCTCTCCCATAATTCTCCCATAATTCTCCAATAATCTCTCCCTATTTGTCATTCCACCAAGGATTTAAACCAATGAAAATGCCAGTACTGGCGACATCGTGTGGAAGCTGTGGGAACTGTAACCTTTATTTATTTTCCTTTGCGATAGACAATTCAGAGACTGGCGGATGAATACTTTTGGGGGGTTTTTGTGACCAGGTTTTTCTTGGGATTTCGCTTGCTGTTCACGTTCTGTTATGGTCACAGACATTATTTAACCAGTTTTAGAAACTTCAGAGTGTTTTCTATCCACACATACTAATCCGATGCATATACTATATTCCTGGCATGAGTAGCAGGACGTTGAAATGTTGCGCGATTTTTAACAAAATGTTGAAATAATTCAGGGGAGATTTAAGAGGTTAAATGCAAAAGACACATTTAGATTGAATCCATTCAGTTATGGAACTGACTAGATATACCCTTTCCCTACTAGTTGCTTTATGCAGACTGGAGGCTCTGTATGGCATGTGCAGCAAATATAGCCTCTTACAAAACACACTTTAAAATATGTTAATGAGTCAAGAACAACAATACCATACACCAACTAGTATTCAAAAGGTTTTTGGTACCCCAAAAATGTGATGTGGTGCTGTATTCTGTGGTGTGGTGGATTGCAGTATATTACTAGCAGCAATTGGCCATTAAGTTACTATAGATTTACAGGAGGTTTTGTAGAATTCTTAATTCTTATGGCTTAGATCCCTCTAACAGGATTGATATGACAACCGCCAGTGAAAGAGCAGGCAGCCAAATTCAAAACAACAGAAATCTCATAATTAAAATTCCTCAAACATAGAAGTATTTTACACCATTTTAAAGATAAACTTGTTGTTAATCTCACCACAGTGTCCGATTTCAAAAAGGCTTTACGACGAAAGCACACCAAACGATTATGTTAGGTCTGCACCTAGTCACAGAAAAACACAGCCATTTTTCCAGCCAAAGAGAGGAGTCATAAATAGCAGAAATAGAGATAAAATGAATCACTAACCTTTGATGATCTTCATCAGATGACACTCATAGGACTTCATGTTACACAATATATGTATGTTTTGTTCGATAAAGTTCATATTTATATCCAAAAATCTCAGTTTACATTGGCGCATTACGTTCAGTAATGTTTTGCTTCCAAAACATCAGGTGATTCTGCAGAGAGCCACATTAATTTACAGAAATACTCATCATAAATGTTGATGAAAATACAAGTGTTATGCATGGAACTTCAGATAAACTTTTCCTTAATGCAGATTTCAAAAAAGCTTTACCGAAAAACTACACCATGCAATAATCTGAGTACGGCGCTCAGACACAAAAACAAGCCATACAGATATCCGCCATGTTGTGGAGTCAACAGAAGTCAGAAATAGCATTATAAATATTCACTTACCTTTGATGATCTTCATCAGAATGCACTCCCAGGAATCCCAGTTCCACAATAAAAATGTTTGATTTGTTCGATAAAGTCCATCATTTATGTCCAAATACCTCATTTTTGTTTGCGCGTTCAGTACACAATCCAAACTCACGAGGCGCGGGCAAGTCCAGGCGAAAGTTCAGACGAAAAGTCATAATACAGTTCGTAGAAACATGTCAAATGAAGTACAGAATCAATCTTTAGGATGTTTTTATCATAAATCTTCAATAATGTTTAAACCGGAGAATTCCTTTGTCTGTAGAAATGCAATGGAACATGTGATCAGCTCATGGCACTCTCCCAGACCCCTGACTCAATCAGCTCTCATTCCCTCCTCCTTCACAGTAGAACCCTCAAACAAGGTTCTAAAGACTGTTGCCTTCTAGTGGAAGCCTTAGAAAGTGCAATATGACCCCATAGACACTGTATATTCGATAGGCAATGACTTGAAAAACTACAAACCTCAGATTTCCTGATTTTATTTTTTCTCAGGTGTTTGTCTGCCATATGAGTTCTGTTATAGTCACAGACATCATTCAAACAGTTTTAGAAACTTCTGAGTGTTTTCTATCCAAATATACTAATAATATGCATATATTAGCAACTGGGCCTGAGTAACAGGCAGTTTACTCTGGGCACCTTATTCATCCAAGCTACTCAATACTGCCCCCAGCCAAAAGATGTTTAAAAAACATAATGTTACTTTATTATGTGTGGGTACAGCATTCTCACTCACAGGTACAACAAATATAGACTCTTACAAGGCACGGCGTAAAATATGTTAATGAGCTCCAACAAGAAAATGTTCCCACAATGCACCATCATTTACAGTATGCTGCAGTAAATGAACACCAACATAGGTAATACAGTACTTTATTGTAAAGAAATATAGTATGTTGTTAATTTTTACAGAAGGCTTCTAATTACAGTTAATAACTGTATTTTTCAGCATTTTACCCATAATGCACCAAAATAAAATAACATTTTATTTGTCACATGCGCCAATACAACAGATGTTGCCCTTCCAGTGAAATGCTTACTTACAAGTCCTTAACCAACAACTCAGTTTTAAGAAAATACCTAAAAAAGTAAGAGATAATAAAAACAAATAATTAAAGAAGTAAATAACAGTAGTGGGGCTATATACAGGTGGTACAGGTTCCGAGTCAATGTGTCAATGTGCGGGGGCACCAGTGTCAAGGTAATTGAGGTAGTTATGTACATGCAGGTAGGGTTACTTAAGTGGCTATGCATAGATAATAAGAGAGAGTAGCAGCAGCATTTGGTGCAAATAGTCTGGGTAGCCACTTGATTAACTGTTCAGGAGTCTTATGGCTTGGGGGTGAAAGATGATTAGAAGCCTCTTGAACCTAGAATTGGTGCTCCAGTACCGCTTGCCGTGCAGTAGCAGAGAGAACAGTTCATGACTAGAGTGGCTGGAGTCTTTGACAATTTTTAGGGCCTTCCTCTGATACCGCATGGTATAGAGGACCTGGAGGGCAGGAAGCTAGGCCCCGTGATGTACTGGGCCGTACGCATTACGCTCTGTAGTGCCTTGCAGCCGGAGGCCGAGCAGTTGCCATACCAGGCAGTGATTCAACCTGTCAGAGTGCTCTCGATGGTGCAACTGTAAAACCTTTTGGGGATCTGAGGACCCATGCCAAGTCTTTTCAGTCTCCTGAGGTTTTGTCATGCCCTCTCCACGACTGTCTTGATGTGTTTGGACCATGTTGGTTTGTTGGTGATGTGGACGCCAAGGAACTTGAAGTTCTCAACCTGCTCCACTGCAGCCTCGTCGATGAGAATGGGGGCGTGCTCAATCCTCCTTTTCCTGTAGTCCACAATCATCTCCTTTGTCATGATCACGTTAAGGGAGAGGTTGTTGAAACATGTATGAGAGCATCAGCTGGTCCGGATGACTGTGTGATCATGCTCTACAGCATTAGTTCTGTAAAAAACATTTAAGTTAGTCTTTTTTCCTCCCCTCCCCTCCTCCCCTCTCCTCTCCTTTCCTCTCCTTCCCTCCCATCATCTCCTCTCTCCACTCCTCTCGCTCTCAAATTACCCTGCTGTTCAAGATGGTTCTTTCTCCTCCTTCTCACTGTCCATGTCTGCTGTGCTATGATTATTTATAAAATCCTCTAAGGCCTCACTCCCCTCTATCTGAGACACCTACTGCAGCCCTCATCCTCCACATACAACACCCGTTCTGCCAGTCACATTCTGTTAAAGGTCCCCAAAGCATCCCTGGGTCGCTCCGCTTTTCAGTTTGCTGCAGCTAACGACTGGAACGAGCTGCAACAAACACTCACACTGGACCGTTTTATCTCCATCTCTTCATTTAAAGACTCAATCATGGACACTCTTACTGACAGTTGTGGCTGCTTGTCATGATGTATTGTTGTCTCTACCTTCTTGCCCTTTGTGCTGTTGTCTGTGCCCAATAATGTTTGTACCATGTATAGTGCTGCTACCATGTTGGGCTGCTGCCATGTTGTGTTGCTACCATGCTGTTTTTTCATGTGTTGCTGCAATGCTATGTGGTTGTCTTAGGTCTCTCTTTATGTAGTATTGTGGTGTCTCTCTTGTCGTGATGTTTTTTGTCCTATATTTTTATTACTTTATTTTTTAAATCCCAGCCCCCGTCCCCAAAGGAGGCCTTTCGCCTTCTGGTATTCCATCACTGTAAATAAGAATTTGTTCTTAACTGACTTGCCTAGTTAAATAAAGGTTAAATAAATAATTAAAAATCAAATAAAAACCCTTACACTATGGTTTGACTATGGATCACCAGCCTTAAGGAATACCCAGCCGTCATTGTTATAGGGATACTACTGGATTGGAATGTGGCTCGGAATTTGTGATTTGATTGTGAGAGCCTCAAGTACATATGTATTTATTAATTAATTCAAAATAAGGGAAAGGCAAAGTTATTTACTCACACACACACGAGCTCATGCGCACACACACACATCTATTCCTCCCAACATAATTAATTACTGCCATCTCCTGCTGGCTATGTTAATGCTCCATCATATTTCCTTAACAAATTCAGTAGCATCAAGGTAGGTTAGACTGTGCAGGAAAAACACATGCACCACCAGCAGCAGTAGCACATTTAAAATTTCCTACACTTAATTCCTACACCAAAGGTCCCGCTCATTCCATTTTACTCTGTGAGTCCATTGTGCTGTGCAATTAGCAACACTGGGTATCTCTGAGCACTTTGGATAGACTGTGTAGAGTGGACAGTTCTGGGGCTAGGCTGTGTAGAGTTGACAGGTCTTGGGCTAGGCTGAGTAGAATGGACAGCTCTTGGGCTAGGCTGTGTAAAGTGGACAGCACTTTGGATAGGCTGAGTAGAGTGGACAGTTCTGGGGCTAGGCTGAGTAGAATGGACAGCTCTTGGGCTAGGCTGAGTAGAGTGGACAGCTCTTGGGCTAGGCTGTGTAGAGGGGACAGTACTTGCTCAAGGCTGTGTAGAGTGGACAGCACTTGGGCTAGGCTGTGTAGAGTGGACAGCTCTTGGGATTGGCTGTGTTGCATGGACAGCTCTTGTGCTAGGCGTGAAGAGTGGACAGCTTTTAGGCTAGACTGTGTAGCACGGACAGCTCTTGGGCTAGTCTGAGAAGAGTGGACAGCTCTTGGGCTAGGCTGTGTAGAGTGTACAGCACTTGGGCTAGGCTGGGTAGTGGACAACACTTGGGCTAGGCTGTGTAGAGTGGACAACACTTGGGCTAGGCTGTGTAGAGTGAACAACACTTGGGGTTGGCTGTGTAGAGTGGACAGTTCTTGGGAAAGGCTGTGTAGAGTGGACAGCACTTGGGCTAGGCTGTGTAGCACGGACAGCACTTGGGCTAGGCTGTGTAGAGTTGACAGGTCTTGGACTAGGCTGTGTAGAGTGGACAGCACTTGGGCTATGCTGTGTAGAGTTGACAGCTATTTCTCTGTTTCTCTGTGTAGAGTGGACAGTTCTGGGGCTAGGCTGTGTAGAGTTGACAGGTCTTGGGCTAGGCTGAGTAGAGTGGACAGCTCTTGGGCTAGGCTGTGTAAAGTGGACAGCACTTTGGATAGGCTGAGTAGAGTGGACAGTTCTGGGGCTAGGCTGAGTAGAATGGACAGCTCTTGGGCTAGGCTGTGTAAAGTGGACAGCACTTTGGATAGGCTGAGTAGAGTGGACAGTTCTGGGGCTAGGCTGAGTAGAGTGGACAGTTCTTGTGCTAGACTGTGTAGAGGGGACAGGTCTTGGGCTAGGCTGAGTAGAGTGGACAGCACTTGGGCTAGGCTGTGTAGACTGGACAGAGCTTGGGCTAGGCTGTGTAGAGTGGACAACTCTAAGGCTAGACTGTGTAGCACCAACAGCTATTGGGCTAGGCTGAGTAGATTGGACAGCTCTTGGGAAAGGCTGTGTAAAGTGGACAGCTATTTTGCTAGACTGTGTAGAGTGGACAGCAATTGGGCTAGACTGTGTAGAGTGGACAGCTCTTGGGAAAGGCTGTGTAGAGTGGACAGCACTTTGACTAGGCTGTGTAGAGTTGACAGCACTTGGGCTAGGCTGTGTAGAGTGGACAGCTCTCGGGATCGGCTGTGTAGCACAGACAGCTCTTGGGCTAGGCTGAGTAGATCGGACAGCTCTTGGGAAAGGCTGTGTAGAGTTGACAGCACTTGGACTAGGATGTGTAGAGTGGATAGCACTTGGGCTAGGCTGTGTAGAAAGGACAGCTCTTGGGCTAGACTGAGTAGAGTGGACAGCTCTTGGGCTAGGCTGTGTAGAGTTGACAGCACTTGGGCTAGGCTGTGTAGAGTGGACAGCTCTCGGGATCGGCTGTGTAGCACGGACAGCTGTTGGGCTAGGCTGAGTAGATCGGACAGCTCTTGGGATTGGCTGTGTAGAGTGGACAGCACTTTGCCTAGGCTGTGTAGAGAGTACAGCACTTGGGCTAGGCTGTGTGGAGTGGACAACACTTGGGCTAGGCTGTGTAGAGTGGACAGCACTTGGGCTAGGCTGTGTAGAGTGGACAGCACTTGGGCTAGGATGTGTAGAGTGGACAGCTCTTGGGCTAGACTGAGTAGAGTGGACAGCTCTTGGGCAAGACTGAGTAGAGTGAACAGCTCTTGGGCTAGGCTGTGTAGAGTGGACAGCACTTGGGCTAGGCTGTGCAGTGTGGACAGCTCTTTCGCAAGACTGTGTAGAACGGAGAGCTTTTGGGCAAGGCTGTGCAGAGTGGACAGCACTTGGGCTAGGCTTTGTAGAGTGGACAGCTCTTAGGCTAGACTGAGTAGAGTGGACAGCTCTTGGGCTAGGCTGTATGGAGTGGACAACACTTGGGCTAGGCTGTGTAGAGTGGACAGCACTTGGACTAGGCTGTGGTGAGTGGACAGTACTTGGGCTAGGATGTGTAGAGTGGACAGCTCTTGGGCTAGACTGTGTAGAGTGGACAGCTCTTGGGCTAGACTGAGTATAGTGGACAGCACTTGGGCTAGGCTGTGCAGTGTGGACAGCTCTTTCGCAAGCCTGTGTAGAGTGGAGAGCTTTTGGGGTAGCCTGTGTAGAGTGGACAGCTCTTTGGCTAGACTGAGTTGAGTTTAGAGCTCTTGGGCTAGACGGTGTAAATTGGAAAGCTCTTTTGCAAAACTGTGTAGAGTTGACAGGTCTTGGTCTAGGCTGTGTAGAGTGGACAGGACTTGGGAAAGGCTGTGTAGAGTGGACAGCACTTAGGCAAGGCTGTGTGGAGTGGACAACACTTGGGCTAGGCTTTGTAGAGTGGACAGCACTTGGGCTAGGCTGTGTAGGGTGGACAGCTCTTGGGCTAGACTGAGTACAGTGGACAGCTCTTGGGCTAGGCTGTGCAGAGTGGACAGCACTTGGGCTAGGCTGTGCCGAGTGGACAGCTCTTGGGCTAGACTGTGTAGAGTGGACAGCTCTTGGGCTAGGATGAGTAGAGTTGACAGCTCTTGGGCTAGGCTGTGTAGAGTGGAAAGCTTTTGGACTAGGCTGTGTAGAGTGAACAGCCCCTTCTACTGTCTCTGAGTTTATCCCTCAACACAGTCTCAGGTGATTGCACTAATTTCAAGTCGTTCTGGATAAGAGCGTATGCTAAATGACAAAAAAAAATGATATGTAATGTAGAATTGGAGACAGGGTTTTAAAGGTGCATAATTACATGATTCATTGACTTTGATTAGTTTAGCATCATTGTCAAATTGGTGACAGCCTGGAGAGGTGCTAATGATGGGAGGGAGCTGACAGAGACAATTATAATTAGGCTACACCAAACACCACTTTTTCACAGACCAGCAACTGCTCTCCTCTCCTCTCCCGTAAGATGACGCAATTTCACAAAAATACCTCACACGCCAACGACACGGCAACACACAGGGGGAGATGTTTAAGTATTCACTGTTAATTGACTCATTTGTTCATTCATCATATATATATAAAGAGAGAGAGAGAAAATGAAAAAAGGGTGAAAAACTTGGGTAAGAAAGTTTGGGAGCGTAGTTGTCGTTGAGCGGAGCTGTCTGTATTAGAACAGACAATGGCAGTAATGAAAAGAGGATAAAGCGTCTGGAGACAGTCACGCACGCACGCACACACACACACACACACACACACACACACACACACACACACACACACACACACACACACACACACACACACACACACACACACACCCACACACACACACACACATACACACACACACACACACACACACACACACACACACACACACACACACACACACACACACAGTCCATGCCATGCCTCCCATCTCTCTTGTCTCAGAACTAAAAGCCTCTCGTCACCACTGACAACTACAGCGATTGATATTGATTAATTCGGCACAGCAGACATCCAGACGGTCTAGTCACAGGGTCACAATTATGATGAATCTTCTGTTTATTTTTCTATTATCAGAGAGAGAGAGAAGAGAGAGAGAGAGAGAGAGAGAGAGAGAGTGACAGAGAGAGTGACAGAGAGAGTGACAGAGATTGAGACAGTGAGAGAGTGAGAGAGAGTGACAGAGTGAGTGAGAGAGTGAGAGACAGTGAGGGAATGCAAGAGAGAGACAGAAAGAGACAGTAAGAGAGAAATATACAGTAAGAGAGAAAGATAATTGAATTGAGAGAGAGAGAGAGAGAGAGAGAGAGAGAGAAAGAGAGAGAGAGAGGGGGGGGTGAGACAGGGATGCAGCTTAAGCCCCAACCTCTTCAACAAATATATCAACAAATTGGCACTAGAACAGTCTGCAGCACCCAGCCTCACCCTACTAGAATCTGAAGTCAAATGTCTACTGTTTGCCTGATGATCTGGTGCTTCTGGCATCAACCAAGGAGGGCCTACAGCAGCACCTAGATCTTCTGCACAGATTTGGTCAGACCTCAGCCCTGACAGTAAATCTCAGTTAGACAAAAATAATGTTGTTCCAATAAAGGTCCAGTCGCCAGGACCACAAATACAAATTCCATCTTGACACCGTTGCCCTAGAGCACACAAAAAACTATACATACCTCGGCCTAAACATCAGCGCCACAGGTAAAATCAACAAAGCTGTGAACGAGCTGAGAGACAAGGCAAGAAGGGCCTTCTATGCCATCAAAAGGAACATCAAATTTGACATGCCAATTAGGTTCTGGCAAAAAAATACTTGAATCATTTATAGAACCTATTGCCCTTTACAGTTGTGAGATCTGGGATCTGCTCACCAACCAAGAATTCACAAAATGGGACAAGCACCAAATTGAGACTCGGCATGCAGAATTCTGCAAAAATAACCTGTGTACAACATAAAACACCAAATATTGCATGCAAAGCAGAATTAGGCCGATACACGCTAATTATTAAAATCCAAATTCAATTCTACAACCACCTAAAAGGATGTGATTCCCAAACCTTCCATAACAAAGCCATCACCTACAGAGACATTAACCTGGAGAAGAGTCCCCTAATCAAGCTGATCCTGGGGCTCTGTTCACAAACACACCCCACAGAGCCCCAGGACAGTGTCACGACATTGGCCTGTGGGTAAGGTTTATGATCCCCCATAAATACCTTTCTCCCTTTCCTCTCTCTTGACTCTACAGAAGGACTCTTGAAAAGCCTCTGTTAAACATAGAGAGTCTGGGAACATCAAAAGGTGTGGGGAAAGGAACCATATTTTGGTAATCCAACCAGTTGAAAATATGCGTTGGTACTCATTGAATATGATGCCAGATCAGTTGGCGTCTGAGACATTATGACTGATGACAGGATGACATAAACTGTATATTGGAAAGTCTACACATTGTAGTTATCAGATTCACATGTAATTGTTGTGCAATTGAAATGTTTAAATATGAAACTATTTGTGAAAAGATTAAATGTAATTTTAGCTTCCAAATGAGAGAATTGGGTTTTCATAAAGTTACAACTCTGCTCACTCAGTGGCCTGCCATGCCGCCAATAGCCTAGTGGTTAGAGTAGCAACCGGAAGGTTGCAAGTTCAAAACTCCCGAGCTGGCAAGTCTGTCGTTCTGCCCCTGAATAGGCAGTTAACCCACTGTTCCTAGGCGGTCATTGAAAATAAGAATTTATTCTTAACTGACTTGCCTAGTTAAATAAAGGTCAAATAAATAATTGTAAAATAAATGTGAAGAGACATTGGTTATAAACTAGGAAACACGCCCTTCTCTCCCCTCCTATATAAAGCCCTTGACGAAAATGTAACATTCTGTTCCGAGGACGTTAGGACGACGGCCCACACGTTAAAAGGACTAACATGTCAACTACAGAACTAAGCCAACCTCAGCGTGAGCTTTGGTTGCGAATGGTATGAACTTTGAACTCTTATTCACTAAAGAAATGAGACATCCTAGCCATTGAGTTAGCAACCGCAGCTGTAAACGTGGGCTAGATAAGGAAGGACGACGTATCCAGTCTATCACACAACGACGATATTACAACGTATCCTTTTTACCACCAGAGACACTCTTCAAAGGACAAGGAAGATCTCTGTTGGGACACACGCCCTTCCATCTACAACCAACCTATTGAAGCGCAGCTCAGAGTAAATATTTATTGCATTTTCCTTTTCCAAATGGCAGGTTATTTAGAATGCACAAGATTCTGTATTTACGATAGCATAGCTTCTCCCTTTGTTCTTCAGTCCTCCCGCGCTTCAAGCCCAACCCCCCTCTCTTTGTGTAACCAGCCGTCATACAGGTTCCATCCCCCAGGGATGTTTTCTTCTAGGACATAATTAGTCATCAATGTATGATCGATTCTGTGTTTATGTAATTCTGTGTGATTATTTAGGTATTTAGTAAATAAATAATTAAACCAAAGTTTGTATTGCTGATTCAACTTGTTAGCCAGGGTTCGTGAATATAACCAAGAATTTACAACTTTCAGATGAGACTGAAACAAGGTGACGATTGAATATTGGCTGCTATTGATGTAAAAGATTACCAGGTCTTTAAGAGTTTATTCAGAAGATAACAGCTCTATAAACATTATTTTGTGGTGCTTAATCAGGTAATATTAATTGCAGAGAAATTATTTTATAGAATAGCATGTCATATCACTTAATCCGGCATAGCCAAAGACACTACACCAGCAACACAATTAGACCCAAACAAATCATGGGAAAACGAAAATATAATTAATTACTTGACACATTGGAAAGATTTAACAAAGAAACACAGCAAACTAGAATGCTATTTGGCCCTAAACAGAAAGTACATTGTGGCAGAATATCTGACCACTGTGACTGACCCAAATTTAAGGAAAGCTTTTAATATGTACAGACTCAGTGAGCATAGCCTTGCTATTGAGAAAGGCAGACCTGGCTCTCAAGAAAAGACAGGCTATGTGCACACTGCCCACAAAATGAGGTGGAAACTGAGCTGCACTTCCTAACCTCCTGCCAAATACATGATCCTATTAGAAATACATATTTCCCTCAGATTACACAGATCCACAAAGAATTCAAAAAAATAAACCTGATGTTGATAAACTCCCATAGAGTTAAAGTCGGAAGTTTACATATACTTAAAACGTGTTTATCATTAAAACGTGTTTATCAAACACTCCACACATTTCTTGTTAAAATAAAATTATGTCATAGCTTTAGAAGATTCTGATAGGCTAAATTACATAATTTGAATCAATTGGAGGTGTACCTTCAAACTCATTGCCTCTTTGCTTGACATCATGGGAAAATCAAAAGAAATCAGCCAAGACCTCAGAAAAAATTGTAGACGTCCACAAGTCTGGTTCATCCTTTGGAGCAATTTTCAAATGCCTGGAAGTACCACGTTCATCTCTACAAACAATAGTACGCAAGTATAAACACCATGGGACCACTCAGCCGTCATACAGCTCAGGAAGGAGACGCGTTCTGTCTCCTAGAGATTAATGTACTTTGGTGAGACAAGTGCAAATCAATCCCAGAACAACAGCAAAGGACCTTGTGAATGTGCTGGAGGAAACAGGTATAAAAGTATCTATATCCACAGTAAAACAAGTCCTATATTGACATAACCTGAAAGGCCGCTCAGCAAGGAATAAGCCACTGCTCCGAAACCGCCATAAAAAAAGCCAGACTACGGTTTGCAACTGCACATGGGTACAAAGATCGTACTTTTTGGAGAAATGTCCTCTGGTCTGATGAAACAAGAATAGAACTGTTTGGCCATAATGACCATCGGTATCTTTGGAAGATAAAGGGGGAGGCTTGCAAGCTGAAGAACACCATCCCAACCGTGAAGCACGGGGGTGGCAGCATCATGTTGTGGGGGTGCTTTGCTGCAGGAGGGACTGGTGCACTTCACAAAATAGATGGCGTCATGAGGGAGGAAAATACGTGGATATATTGAAGCAACATCTCAAGACATCAGTCAGGAAGTTAAAGCTTGGTCGCAAATGGGTCTTCCAAATGGACAATGACCCCAAGCATACTTCAAAAGTTGTGGCGAAATGGCTTACGGACAACAAAGTCAAGGTATTGGAGTCATCATCACAAAACCCTGACCTCAATCCTATATAAAATGTGTGGGCAGAACTGAAAAAGTGTGTGCGAGCAAGGAGGCCTACAAACCTGACTCAGTTATACCAGCTCTGTCAGGAGGAAGGGTCCAAAATTCACCCAACTTATTGTGGGAAGCTTGTGGAAGGCTCCCTGAAAGGTTTGACCCAAGTTAAACAATTTAAAGGCAATGCTACCAAATACTAATTGAGTGTATGTGAACTTCTGACCCACTGGGAATGTGATTAAATAAATAAATGCTGAAATGAATAATTCTCTCTAGTATTATTCTGACATTTCACATTCTTAAAATAAAGTGGTGATCCTAACTGACCTGAGACAGGGAATCTTTACTGGGATTAAATGATCAGGAATTGTGAAAAACAGAGTTTAAATGTATTTGGCTAAGGTGTATTTCAACTTCCAAATTCAACTGTATCTATTGGGTGAAATACCACGGTGTGCTGTCACAGCAGAAAAGATATGTGACCTGTTGCCACAAGAAAAGTGCAACCAGTGAAGAACAAACACCATTGTAAATACCATATTTATGTTTTTTTTATTTTCCCTTTTGTACTTTAACTCCTTGCACATTATTACAACACTGTATGTATAACTAATATTACATTTGAAATGTCTTTATTGTTTTGGAACTTCTGTGTGTGCAATGTTTACTGTAAATTGTTATTGTTTATGTCACTTTTGTTTATTATCTACTTCACTTGTTTTGTCAATGTTAACATGTGTTTCCCATGCCAATAAAGCCCATAAATTGAATTGAATTAAGTTGAATTGAGAGAGAGAGAGAGAGATAGGGAGAGGGGCAGTAATTGGCAGGAAGGTTTCAGATGTCTGTTTGTTCAACCTTTCCTTTTTACAGGATGTTGTCTTTCATGTGGAAGCCTCATAAAGAGAAAGACTAACTGAAGCCTGAAAACAAATTAGGTGAACAAACAGACATATTTCAGGAAAACCTCCTTCCTACACAGCACATTCTTCAGTGTAAAAAAATCAATAACACAGTCTGTGGGCCCATGTAGACACCGGAACAGTGTTAAATTAACACACTGCTTAGTGGAATGCCTTATTCAAATGTTTCCCAGAGTGCTTTGCCTTTTCAGTAAATTGTAGAGTTACCACCCATGACTGTATTTCTTTGTGATAGAGACATGGTTGTTGCATTCATCAATTTTTGTTCCTGTGAACTACACCAAGTCAACTCCTAAGTGAATATGTTATTATAAAAATAAATAAAAGTGTGTTTCAATATGTATGTTTGTGCATGTACATTGATTGATTAATCTTATGCTAGACAAAAATAAATAACGTACATTTTTCAAAAATAATCAAATGAGTTAGTTTGATCCAGTTGAAATGCCTTTAGTAGACTCCTCACAATGTTCCTACCCCTGGCACTCGTTCTGCAGGTTGCAGGTGAATACAAGTTCTAACTGTTGGATATCCTAACTCTGGCTGGATTCCAATAGGAATTACACATCACTTTGCAAACCAGTATAATCTGACCTGCAGGTAAAGTAGGGTTGCAAAAGTCTGGTAACTTTCCCCCAATTTCCAGGGGAAAGTCCTGGTTAGAAGTTTCCTGAAAATGGAAGCTGGAAATCAACCAGGATTTTTGAAAAATCTGGGAATTTGGGGAAAGTTACCAGAATGTTGCAATCCTACATTACCTGCAGGTCAGATTATGCTTGTTTGCAAAGTGAATGTGTAATCACTTGTCCCCCATGCTGCTTTGCAACCCTACTTGCAGGCCTGATGTGGCCTGAGGTATGAACTGGGGTACAATTATGCACTTATATCTAAAGGTACAAAGGATGTCCTTACTGGGCACAACTACAGTGAAAAGTGTTTGTACCCCTTTAGGAAGAATCTAAACCTTTTTCCTGAAAGTGTGATACAATGGCTTGAAAGTCATGGTTTGCATGCCACATCAGGCCTGCCAGTCATATTATGCCAGCTTGCAAGGTCATATGTAATTCCTACTGGAATTCAGCCTGTGTGGGGATATTTAACAATCTGTATATCACCCACAATCTGTGAGTTGGGAAGACTATGAGACTACACAAAGCATGAGAGCTATGAGACTACGTAAAGGATTTCACAAAACATTTCAGGAACAGGTGCAAGAAATCCAAGTAAAATATTTGATTTGTTTAGAAAATGTTTGTAATTTATATTTTAGTAACATAAGATTAATTCATTAATAAGTCAATAAATGTACATGCACAAACATAGATATTGAAACAAACAATTCTACCAATCAACCTGCAATAGAGCATGCTGGGAAATATGATAATGATGGGTGTGGTTTTGGTTCAAAGTGATGCGTATGAGCTTCAGGCCCCTGTATTAGGGGTAATAGAGTAGGCCCTCAAAATAAGGCCTTACGAAATGGTATTGTGTGGAGATTATAATTTCTTTCATGATAACATATGCGCTTAGGAACTCACTTGGTGAAGTCCACAGGACTGAAAATGGATGAATGCAACAAACATGTCTATGTCACTAACAAATACAGTCATGGGTAGTAACTCTACAATTTACTTGAAAGGCAACGCACTCTGGGAAATATTTGAAAAGGGCTTTACACTCTACAGTGTGTTAATTTAACACTGTTCCGGAGTGTACTGTATATGGATCCACAGACTCCACACTTTTGGTGTTGATTTAACGCTGTCAGTTGTATATATATATATATATATATTGAAATACACTGGAAATGTTGCTGTGTACTAGTAGTAAAAAGAGCAGTGATGTAAACTCCATTTCAGGGGCAGAATCAGTTTCTCAGTTTCTGTCTGTCCCCTTCTGCATTTATCAGTTTATATATCAATCTGTTAATATATTCCTTCACTGGAGCACCAGTCCATCTCACCATGTCTAGTTGCCTCAATGTCGTCCATCCCTACTGTGTGTGTGTCCTCTCTCCTCCTAATATATATGACCATCCTCTCAGAAGCCAATTCTCCTGATAACCACCACATTCCAGACTTCCATTAGGCGCTGGTAATGCAGCCTTTGACCATCTGTCAGACCCCAGACTGCTGGCGATAAACTTCTCCATCGCTCTCTCTTGCTCTTTGATTTTTCTAGCTCCCTCTTTTCATTCATCTGTTTCCCTGAGGATAGAGGGATGAGGACAGAGAGATGCAGAAAGCGAGAGAGAGAGAGATAGAGAGAGAGAGAGATCAGGAGGGGCAGAAATAAATCAATTTCTGCCTTATCCCTGTGCTTAAAACAAGCCATGTCAGGGACCATCTAGAATAAGCAACAAAAAAGGGACCATCCGACAAAAGGGGTCAGCCCTTCAAACCCACCACATATCCCAGGGGAGAGGGGTGGAGTCGGCCCTGTCATGAGTTCTGACATGCAGCCGTCACTGTCTGTCTGTCTGACACACAAACACATGCACACACGCACACGCACACACACGCACGCACGCACGCACGCACGCACACACACACACACACACACACACACACACACACACACACACACACACACACACACACACACACACACACACACACACGTCAATGTCTGCCACCAACACAAAACAGCCCTCTGTCCTGTCTGGCACTACTCCAAATAGAATCCAGCCTCCACTGATCCAATCACTCACTCAAATGATAGACGACCAGAAAGAGGGGTGCTATAAGGATGGAGGGATGGAGAAAATAAGATCTGTTAGAGGATAACAAAAGAAAGTTGAGCATGTTTAGCGAATCAGTTGCACTAGGTAACCTTCGGCTTTGTTATGGTAACAGTGTGTTTCTCCTGACCAACTCTAGACTCTGAGCATAGCTGCTCTCGCAAACGTATCTCATTACATATTCGTGAACCTAAGATTAGATGTTACTACAATAGTTGCACTTCACTGTTTTGACATATACTCTAACGAGACCATTTTAACTGTTGAGGTGAGTCAATTTAGATGTCATTTGTTGCAAAATATACAATATAATTCACAGCATGTCTGTGTTTATGTGCCCTTGCTATTTCACCTCCCGAGCGGCCTTTAATAATTTCCATTACATCCTCATTATCATTTAAAGATTACAACTTCATTGGATCTGGGGCATAATTATCTCTTCATTCATTTCATCCCTCTCTTCACTCCTCTGTTCCCCTCTGTTCTCTAATGTCCAGAGAAATTCTATTTCATATTAACAACTGGAATTAATCAAAGGGCTCCTTCCAGACAGAGAAGTTTCTTCCCAAAGTCAGGATATAGAGGAGAGTCAGTGCCAGGCTTGACATTTTAATTGGATTCACAATGAGGCAGTGAGAGGTTTTTTCAGATTATGTTTAAAACGCTCATCATCACGAGTTTCCTGGGTGGCCTTTTTACAACCCCGCATGTGGCCTTTTTAGTGCCCGAGTATAATAACCCCCTCTCTGTTAGTCCTTCAGTTTGACCAAGCCGGAGGGGAAAGTATAAAAACTGTCAGATACTATAGTCCAAACGAACTAAAAGCCTTCACACAATCTCATGCAAGAAAAACGAGAGAGAGAAAAAGAGAGAGAGAGAGAGAGAGAGACAGACAGGGAAGGAATCAGTAAAGAGTCAAGTCCAAATGAGAAGACATCCACATTATAATGCAAGGATAACTCTCCTTACTACAGCTAACTTCAAAAAGAATGTTGAAGTGATTGCATTATTGAGTCAATGGTAACCTTGTCTAACTCAGAGCTGTATGTTTGGATACAATATAAGAGTTATGATTTGACTTGACCGCTTTGGATTGTTTCATGAAAGAAAAAATGTATAGGTTGTTATTATCAACGAAACGTCACAATACGGTGCAGAGCGTTCGATTTGGCTACTTGGGGGCAAGGAGACTCCAGCTCTGCTAAAACCTTTTGCCAACTATGTGCTGTTTTCAACTGATTGTGAGATAAGTGTTATAACTATTTGGTTTAAATATCCTTACCTCTTGAAGAGTATAGTCAGAACTACACATTTCCAATTATTCCACATGTATCTCTATCATCAGAGTTACACAGCAAGTAACTGGTTAGCTCTGTCATCAGAGTTACACAGCAAGTAACTGTTTAGCTCTGTCATCAGAGTTATACAGCAAGTAACTGTTTAGCTCTGTCATCAGAGTTACACAGCAAGTAACTGGTTAGCTCTGTCATCAGAGTTACACAGCAAGTAACTGTTTAGCTCTGTCTTCAGAGTTATACAGCAAGTAACTGTTTAGCTCTGTCATCAGAGTTATACAGCAAATAACTGTTTAGCTCTATCAT
The DNA here is from genome assembly GCF_057628025.1 of Oncorhynchus mykiss. Lineage (NCBI taxonomy): Eukaryota > Metazoa > Chordata > Actinopteri > Salmoniformes > Salmonidae > Oncorhynchus > Oncorhynchus mykiss. The sequence continues at coordinate 35,453,261 of NC_143044.1, read as the reverse complement.
CAGTTATACAGCAAGTAACTGTTTAGCTCTGTCATCAGAGTTATAGAGCAAGTAACTGTTTAGCTCTGTCATCAGAGTTATACAGCAAATAACTGTTTAGCTCTATCATCAGTTATACAGCAAGTAACTGTTTAGCTCTGTCATCAGAGTTATAGAGCAAGTAACTGTTTAGCTCTGTCATCAGAGTTATACATGAAGTAACTGTTTAGCTCTGTCATCAGAGTTATACAGCAAATAACTGCATGCTTTTAATAATCAGTAAACATTAATGTATCATGTGATTTCAGATACGTGAGTGTAGCCTATACATTTGGCATGTAGCTAACTAGCTAAGCAAATAGCATGTGTCATTCGCTTGCTTCATCAGAGATTAGGCATTTGGAAAGAGCTTGACATAGGCAAGTCCTCATCCTGGTAAAGATGTCAGTCATACTACTGTCATCACCACTACAGTGGCTTGCGAAAGTATTCAAGCCCCTTGGCATTTTTCCTATTTTGTTGCCTTACAACCTGGAATAAAAATATATTTTTGGGGGGTTTGTATCATTTGATTTACACAACATGTCTACTACCACTTTGAAGATGCAAAATATATTTTCTTGTGAAACAAACAAGAAATAAGACAAAGAACAACAGAAAACTTGAGCGTGCATAACTATTCACCCCCCCCCCCCCCCTCCCCAAAGTCAATACTTTTGATTTAGAGCCACCTTTAGAGCCACCTTTTGCAGCAATTACAGCTGCAAGTCTCTTGGGGTATGTCTCTATATGCTTGGCACATCTAGCCACTGGGATTTTTGCCCATTCTTCAAGGCAAAACTGCTCCAGCTCCTTCAAGTTGGATGGGTTCTGCTGGTGTACAGCAATCTTTAAGTCATACAACAGATTCTCAATTGGATTGGGGTCTGGGCTTTGACTAGGCCATTCCAAGACATTTAAATGTTTCCCCTTAAACCACTCGAGTGTTGCTTTAGCAGTATGCTTAGGGTCATTTTCCTGCTGGAAGGTGAACCTCTGTCCCAGTCTCAAATCTCTGGAAGACTGAACCAGGTTTCCCTCAACAATTTCCCTGTGTTTGCATCCTCCATCATTCCTTCAATTCTGACCAGTTTCCCAGTCCCTGCTGAGGAAAAACATCCCCACAGCAGGATGTTGTTCTCGGGGTGATGGGAGGTGTTGGGTTTCGCCAGACATAGCGTTTTCCTTGATGGCCAAAAATCTCAATTTAGTCTCATCTGACCAGAGTACCTTCATCCAATTTGTTTGGGGAGTCTCCCACATGCCTTTGGCAAACACCAAACATGTTCGCTTATTTTTGTCTTTAAGCAATGTTTTTTTTCTGGCCACTCTTCCGTAAATCCCAGCTCTGTGGAGTGTACGGCTTAAAGTGGTCCTATGGAGAGATACTCCAATGTCCGATGTGGATTTTTGCAGCACCTTCAGAGTTATCTTTGGTCTCTTTCGTGCCTCTCAGATTAATGCCCTCCTGGTCCGTGAGTTTTGGTGGGCGGCCCTCTCTTGGCAGGTATGTTGTGGTGAAATATTCTTTCAATTTTTTAATAATGGATTTAATGGTGCTCCGTGGGATGTTCAAAGTTTCGGATATTTTTTTTTAAACCTAACCCTGAGCTGTACTTCTCCACAACTTTGTCCCTGACCTGTTTGGAGAGCTCCTTGGTATTCATGGTGCTGCTTGCTTGGTGGTGCCCCTTGCTTGGTGGTGCCCCTTGCTTAGTGGTGTTGCAGACTGGGGACTTTCAGAACAGGTGTATATATATTGCGATCATGTGACAGATTATGTGACACTTAGATTGCACACTGGTGGACTTTATTTAACTAATTATGTGACTTCTGAAGGTAATTGTTTGCACCAGATCTTATTTAGGGGCTTCATAGTAAAGGGGTGAATACATATGCACGCACCACTTTTCCGGTAGTTATTTTTGATATTTCACTTCACCAATTTTGACTATTTTGTGTATGTCCATTACATGAAATCCAAATAAAAATCTATTTAAATTACTGGTTGTAATGCAACTAAATAGGAAATACTTTTGGGGGATGAAAAATTTTGCAAGGCACTGTAGATGGCAAGCAAATCATACAACATTTTCATATATCCATTTAGTTTAGACCTTGAAAGTTAGCTTGTTAACTAGCCATATTGATGTGATCTATTATTAGCTAACGTTAGCTAACCAATTTGATGTGGTTCATCAATCAATGTAGCCTATCATGGCTGTCAGCAGTAATCATGATTAAACACTCTTAAAAACAATGTTGAAAACAGAATAATGTTAGCTAACTTCGCTAGGTAGTCCTACGTTGGTTGGAGAAAAAAGTCCATAAGGTCTATATACCACTATGTTTAGCCAACTGTACAAAGTTTCTACCGGTAGCTTGCAAAGTAAATATTATCAGCTAACAGTGTATTGTGAGATAAGGAGAGATTCTAGAATGAGAGTTCTAGAATGCTCATTCTCTGCCAGGTCACTGCTGTCACCATGGCGATGTCATGCTCTGTGTGACTGACTGATGGGTGGTGAGTGATGTCAGAGGGTTAAAAGCTGACATGATAGGAGATAGTCAGAGACCAAACATATACATATTCTGAACAGTCAAATCAAATTTTATTGGTCGCATACACATATTTTGCAGATGTTATCCCAGGTGCAGCAAAAATGTTACGCTTCTAGCTCCAACAGTGCATTACACCTTACAATACAAAACAATATACACAAATCTAATCGTTATAAAGAAATTAAGAAATAATTAAGAAATTCAAAAATAGAGGTACAGTTGAAGTCGGAAATTTACATACACCTTAGCCAAATAAGTTTAAACTCAGTTTTTCACAATTCCTGACATTTTATCAGAGTAAAAATGCCCAGTCTTAGGTATGTTAGGATCACCACTTTATTTTAAGAATGTGAAATGTCAGAATAATAGTAGAGAGAATGGTTTATTTCAGCTTTTATTTATTTCATTACATTCCAGTGGGTCAGAAGTTTACATCCACTCAATTAGTATTTGGTAGCATTGCCTTTAAATTGTTTAACTTGGGTCAAACGTTTCGAGGTAGCCTTCCACAAGCTTCCCACAATAAGTTGGGTGAATTTTGCCCATCCCTCCTGACAGAGCCGGTGTAACTGAGTCAGGTTTGTAGGCCTCCTTGCTCACACATGCTTTTTAGGTTCTGCCCACAAATTTTCTATAAGATTGAGGTCAGGGCTTTGTGATGGCCACTCCAATACCTTGACTTTGTTGTCCTTAAGCCATTTCGCCACAACTTTGGAAGTGTGCTTGGGGTCATTGTCCATTTGGAAGATCCATTTGTGACCAAGCTTTAACTTCCTGACTGATGTCTTGAAATGTCGCTTCAATATATCCACATAATGTTATTCCTTCATGATGTCATCTGTTTTGTGAAGTGCACCAGTCCCTCCTGCAGCAAAGCACCCCAACAACATGATACTGCCACTCCTGTGCTTCACAGTTGGGATGTGTTCTTCGAATTGCAAGCCTCCAACCTTTTCCCTCCAAACATAAAGATGGTCATTATGGCCAAACAGTTCTATTCTTGTTTCATCAGACCAGAGGACATTTCTCCAAAAAGTACAATCTTTGTCCCCATGTGCAGTTGCAAACCGTAGTCTGGCTTTTTTTATGGCGGTTTTGAAGCAGTGGCTTCTTCCTTGCTGAGTGGCCTTTCAGGATATGTCGATATAGGACTTGTTTCACTGTGGATATAGATACTTTTGTACCTGTTTCCTCCAGCATCTTCACAAGGTCCTTTGCTGTTGTTCTGGGATTGATTTGCACTTTTCGCACCAAAGTACGTTTATCTCTAGGAGACAGAACGTGTCTCCTTCCTGAGCTGTATGACGGCTGCGTGGTCCCATGATGTTTATACTTGCGTACTATTGTTTGTGCAGATGAACGTGGTACCTTCAGGTGTTTGGAAATTGCTCCCAAGGTTGAACCAAGGAGGTGTTGGCTGATTTATTTTGATTTTTCCCATGATGTCAAGCAAAGAGGCACTGAGTTTGAAGGTAGGCCTTGAAATACATCCACAGGTACACATCCAATTGACTCAATTGATGTCAATCAGCCTATCAGGAGCTTCTAAAGCCATGACATAATTTTCTGGAATTTTCCAAGCTGTTCAAAGGCACAGTCAACCTAGTGTATGTAAACTTCTGACCCACTGGAATTGTGATACAGTGAATTATAAGGGAAATAATCTGTCTGTCAACAATTGTTGGAAAAATTACTTGTGCCATGCACAAAGTAGATGTCCTAACCGACTTGCCAAAACTATAGTTTGTTAACAAGAAATTTGTGGAGTTGTTGAAAAACAAGTTTTAATGACTTCAACCTAAGTGTATGTAAACTTCCATCTTCAGCTGTATATACAGGTATGCTCTATAAATCCGTCACTTGGGCCTCCCGGGTGGCGCAACGGCGCAGCGGAGGACGCATGACTTTCAACCTTCGTCTCTCCCGAGCCCGTACGGGAGTTGTAGCGATGAGACAAGATAGTAGCTACTACAACAATTGGATACTACGAAATTGGGGAGAAAAAGGGGTAAATTTTTATTTTATTTTTTTATTTAAAAATAAATCCGTCACTTTATGCATATAATGGAAGACGTGTGTGCACATCAAACACACACATACACATACTGCAATGTCTCTCTTTCTCTCCTACCTGTATCCCTTTCTACCTCTCCCTCTACCTTCCTTTCCCTCTCTTTCTCTTTCTCTCCCTCTCATTTTCTCCTTTCTCCTCCTCTCCCTGTATACCTCCCCTCCCTTTGTCCTCTCTCTCCCTTTCCCTCCCTTCCTCTTCCCTCTCTCCCCCACTCTCTCCAATGGCTTCACGCTCCAGCCTTCCAACAATCAGGCCCTCTCGCACCCGCAATCACTCTACGCTGATGGGCACGGCGTCCCCGGTGCATAGATGAAACACACAACCCGTGTCGACCCCCATCCGTCACCACACACACACCCATTCAAACAACTCCACACACACACACACACAGACATACATCATACACACACATACGTCGGTTGGGGGCGGGGGGCCCAGCTGGCGACTGCCTCTAATTTGGTAGGGCAGGTTTCCATGGTTGGCTACGGTTGGTCAGGCCCATATGCAGCATGAGGATCTGAGGGAGCAGGGTAGCGGGCTGCTGTGTGTGTGTGTGTGCCTGCGTGTGTGTGTGTGTGGCAGGGAGGGGGATCAGTGTGTTTGTGAGTGTGTGCGGTGGTAATGTGTGTGCGTGTGCTTGTGTGTGTGTTGTTGCTGTGCAGGGGAGCGGGGTGGAGTGGGCAGAATGGGGTGGTAGTAGGGGGGACCTGGGCAGAATGGGGAAGGGCTGGGTATGCGGGCAACACGAGGCTGGTCACCCTCCAACAGACACAAGCACACTGTGATTGTCAGGGGGGTAGAGAGTGCCAGCTGTCATCCTCTGCCCCTGACAGAGCCCAGCACAACCTCCTGTATGGGGGGGGCAATCGTACAGCACAGAAATCACAATGAAAGAAACATCAGCTCCTGAAATCAACCATGTCACCCTCTACCATACAGAACCCAGCCCAGCCCATACTCCTCATCCCTCTCCTCCTCATCCTCCTTCTCCTCCTCATCCCTCTCCTCTTCCTCCTCCTCCTCTGTCTCCTCCTCCTCCTCCCTCCTCCTCATCCCTCTCCTCTTCCTCCTCCTCCGTCTCCTCCTCCTCCTTCCCCTCCTCCTCCTCCCTCCTCCTCCTGAGGGGCGGGGTGAGTGGTGTTCCAGTCTGGGGGTGATTCGGTTCCCTTCACACTGCCAGCAGTATTAATTAATGACCCATACTCTTACTGTTTGTCACTATCTCTCTCCCTCTCTCTCCCCCTCTCTCCCAATATTTTCTACCTTTTCTCACTTCCATCCCTTCCCTCCTCTCCTCTCTCTGCTCTATTCTCTATCTCTCCCTACCCTTCTTTCTCCTCTGCTTTTTATTTAACAAATAGCTTTCAGAGAAAAACACAAGTGCTCTTTAACATAACCGCTGACGCAAAGCGACATAAAGTTACCGGCTGCGTCCCGACTGCGTCCCAAATGGCACCCTAATTCCTATATAGTGCACAACTTTTGACCAGAACCATTTAGGATGCAGCTATCAATAAAATGACTGTAATATCATAACAGGGAATATGTGTCTCCATGGAGCATAAATTCTGTTACATGTCATTCAGCCTTTGTTGTTATTTATCCGGTTTTCTTTACAACCAGCCAGATGTCTGGAGGGCAGGCACACCACAATCCTGTTTGTGAGAGAAAAAGAGAGGGAGAGAGAGGGACATAGAGTTGGGGGGGAGAGAGAGAGAGAGAGAGCGAGAGGAGGAGTAGGAGGAGGAGAGAAAGCAAATGTTGGATGTCACCATAGCTTCCTGCTGCCCCCTACTGTTAGCACTGGAACACGTCCAATATCTTTACTACAAAACACACACACACACTACATAAACCACAGGGCATTTCTGTTTGATAAAGAGTGAGTGTCTGGTGGTGCACAAACGTTGTGTGTGGAGGCCTACCAGCGTGGGGGAAGAGAATGGTCCAGAAAGAGACACAGAGAGGAGGATAACTGGCACCATTACTGTGATATTTCTGTGTGGATTCTCTATATGTATTCCAATGTATTCAGGCCTGTACTCCCATCCGTTTGTATGCCTGTTCATACTCCCATTGGGGCTGGAGGGGTGGAGGGGAGGTGGAGAAGGGGGATAACTGGAGTGACTGTAACAGTCTGTCCCCAGGGGAGATGAGAAATGGACGGTAAACCAGCGCCGAGAGACAAATCACATCGCCTTGAATTTACATAAACAGTCTTCAAATGGCTGCTACTGCTGCTGCTCAGTGCGTCCCAAATGGCATGTTATTCCCTATATAGGGCACTACTGTTGACCTGGACCTATTGTGTGCTATATAGAGAATAGGGTGCCATTTTTGACTAGTGCCCCAGCGCTGTGGAGGATTAGTATTGAGTTCATTTAACACTTAAACACACTCCCAGGAGAGGCTATTCATGTTGGACAAATTGCCCCAGCCACAGCACCTCGTCAGCGGGTAGTTCTCAGCCGGGCAGAGGGTACCGTCTGAGGAGAGGAGTAGTTTATAGGCCTGCACACAGAGAGACAGAGAGAGAGACGGGGAGAGAGACAGAGAGAGAGAGAGAGAGACAGAGAGAGAGAGAGAGAGAGAGAGACAGACAGAAAGACAGAGAGAGAGGGGGGGAGAAATAGAGTTAGGGAGAGTGAGCTAGAGAGAGAGTGAGACAGAGACAGAGAGAGAGAGAAGGACTTTGCGCCATGTCTGCTCCCTCCATTAAGAGGAGTACTATATTTTCAATCATCCAAAATGGCACCTGGAGCAATATCATTACCAATTACATATAAATAGAGCAGGGCTGGCTGGGGCTGAGAACAAGAACAGGGCTGGCTGGGGCTGAGAACAAGAACAGGGCTGGCTGGGGCTGAGAACAAGAACAGGGCTGGCTGGGGCTGAGAACAAGAACAGGGCTGGCTGGGTCTGAGAACAAGAACAGGGCTGGCTGGGGCTGAGAACAAGAACAGGGCTGGCTGTGGCTGATGGGAGTACTGTTCTTAAAGGGAAGACGCACACACTAGAAGAGTGAGTGTGCTGACAGGAAAGAAAAATGGGACTCTGGAACTCTGTGAACCTATCTGATGATATGTAAACTTGGCATAGGAGTTTGTATGGGTGGTAAAGGTCATGTAGAGGCTGAGAAAGTGTGTGTGTGTGTGTGTGTGTGTGTGTGTGTGTGTGTGTGTGTGTGTGTGTGTGTGTGTGTGTGTGTGTGTGTGTGTGTGTGTGTGTGTGTGTGTGTGTGTGTGTGTGTGTGTGTTTCTGTGTGGGTGTGTCTTGGCTGGAAGAAGAAAGGTATAATGTACCTCTGCAGGCTGGGGGCGAGGGAGTTAGGAGGAGGAGAATGGGCGTTATCTTGACTTTGGCTCAGTGACACAGAGAGAGGACAGGACAGGTTGTTCAGCAGGCTCAGTGATAAAGCAGGCCTCACAGAACAGGATCAGAGACAGGTCTGAGAAGGGTCAACTAAATCCTTCCACTATCATGCAGAAAAGAGCTTTCATACACTCAGAACTGGCCTGGGAACAGTTGTATTGCGCTATCAGCAAAGCTGGGAAAACGTATTCTCTATTTCCTGCACATCTGTATAGTTTGATTTGGTTCAACTGATATGACAAGGTGCAGGCCAGCGGAACAACTGACTAGTCCTGGAAAACCCAGACCTAGGAGATCACTGGTAATGTTGTGGAGGCAACCTGTCTGTCTAGACAGACTAACAACTGACTAGTCCTGGAAAACCCAGACCTAGGAGATCACTGGTAATGTTGTGGAGGCAACCTGTCTGTCTAGACAGACTAACAACTGACCAAGAGCAACATATTCAGCTGTATGGACCAGCAGGCCTACACTGAAGGCTCTGAGACGTTTATACTTCCAGCCACTTGGCTTCACTAAGTGTCATTGGGGTTGGGTGCCTCAAAAGTTGATTCTATTTCCATCTGTTTTTGCTCAGATTCATCAATTTTCATTTGGGTTTCAAAACTTTCTTCACTGAGCCTGCACTTTCATCAGTAGGTGAGTCAACACAGCCGCTGGTCCCAAAACCCTTATTATCCTCATCTACAACCCTGTAGGAAAGCAATCAGCACAACCCCCATCCCCAACTGAATACAGTAGCAAGCTACAACTGTAAAATAGATTTGTCTCGAGCAAACTAATTATGCATCTTCCTGTGCAATTTATAAGTGTTGCCACGACAACGCTACTGCCTGCAGTAACACTTAACTTCTACTGCTTGATTAATGGTGCTGGAGCTGGGACTGCAGGCCTAGAAATAGGAGTATAGATACACACACACACACACACAAGCATGCACGCACGCACTCTCACACACACACACACACACACACACATATACACACACACACACACACACACACACACACACACACACACACACACACACACACACACACACACACACACATCAGCAGCATCAGCAGTCTGAACTGGCTGCCTCTCTCTGTCGAAGCTCTCTCTCTCTCTCTGGTTTGCTCTGTCACAGCTCTCCTCTTCTCTCTTTCCTCTTGTCTCTCTCTTTCTACTCCTTCTCCCTCTCTGTCACAGCACTCCTCTCCTCTCCTCTTGTTTCTCCTCTCCTCTCCTCTTTCCTATCCTTGCCACATAAAAATAATGCAGTTTACTAGGATATTACAGGAGAATGCCTATGTAACAAGTGTTAAGACTGACTCAGACATGACAGCAGAGCAGGCCAAGAGCTACCTGGGATAAAAGGTTGAACATCTATATAAATATCATATAAAAAGCATCTCAATGACAATATGAAAGAGGGAAGTGGTATGACTGTGAATGTAGTAAATTGGACCTACGTGGACCTCAGAAACACCACAGTCCTCAACTTTAGTAAATACTGAAGTATTTCATATGTATATACCCTGTTGTCCATTCCCCCAGCCAGGTCACCCCTTATACAAGTCAGTATTCGACGTCCATCCATATCTGAGGATGTCGGGACATGATGTGGAATCCAGCCACTAGGGAAACAGTGAGCACTGTTGCCTTCAAGTAGGTTTTGGTTTTGTGGACAGGATGGTGGATAGGCATAAGCATCTGCCTCTGCCTCTGATTCCAAAGGTTGTGAGTTTGAATCCAGCGATAGAAAGTTGTTTTTATATTTTTGTTTTAAGCCTATCCCTAACCTTAACCCTTACCTTAACCATTCAGAGTTAATGCCTAACCGTAACCCTTACCTTAACCATTCAGAATTAATGCCTAACCTTAACCCTTACCTTAACCATTCAGAGTTAATGCCTAACCGTAACCCTTACCTTAACCATTCAGAGTTAATGCCAAACCTTAACCCTTACCTTAACCATTCAGAGTTAATGCCTAACCTTAACCCTTACCTTAACCATTCAGAATTAATGCCTAACCTTAACCCTTACCTTAACCATTCAGAGTTAATGCCTAGCCTTAACCCTTACCTTAACCATTCAGAGTTAATGCCTAACCTTAACCCTTACCTTAACCATTCAGAGTTAATGCCTAGCCTTAACCCTTACCTTAACCATTCAGAGTTAATGCCAAACCTTAACCCTTACCTTAACCATTCAGAGTTAATGCCAAACCTTAACCCTTACCTTAACCATTCAGAGTTAATGCCAAACCTTAACCCTTACCTCAACCATTCAGAGTTAATGCCAAACCTTAATCCTTACCTTAACCATTCAGAGTTAATGCCTAACCGTAACCCTTACCTTAACCATTCAGAGTTAATGCCAAACCTTAACCCTTACCTTAACCATTCAGAGTTAATGCCTAACCTGAAGAGTTAATACCTAAACTTTACCTTAAACACTTCAAAATTTGACGTTTGGAACAACTTCGAATTTTGACATTTGGGAAACATGGATGAACGTCAAATTCTGACACGAGACTGTGAGAGATGGTAGCATTCCCCTCCCCCATATCCCAATTTGTGCCACCCGTAAGATAGAAACCTACATGCCAAGTACAGACCATATAATGTGTTCCCTACAGGTTATAGACAAGAAGTGCTGAACTCTCCATTCAGAACCCAGTCCTACCTACAGGTTATAAGAAAGTGCTCTTTTAGTATTTCTCCAGTAGGTTTCCTCAAGGAGAAATATCCCACTTTATGTAAAAGATAATAAAACAAAAACACTCTAGTAAATACTACAGTAACGTCTGCAAAAACACGACAGTAATTACTATAGTATATACTACTATTTTTCCTACGACAGTATTTCTACTATAGTAAACTGTAAATACTGCAGTATTCTACAATAAACTACAGTGAATACTACAGTAAAGTCCACAACAACACTAAAGTGAATTCCTACCACAGTATACACTATAGTATTTCTTCATGTGGATTTTCATGCTCTCTGTTGAAGCTTTCCTCTCCTCTCCTTTCTCCTCTCCTCCCCTCACTCTCTCTGTCACTGCTCTCCTCTTCTCTTCTCATTTCCCTCACCTATCTCTCTCTCCCTCTCTCTTTCACAGCTCTCTCTCTCTCTCTCTCTCTCTCTCCCTCTCTCTTTCACAGCTCTCCTCTCTCTCTCTCTCTCTCTCTCTCTCTCTCTTTCACAGCTCTCCTCTCTCTCTCCCTCTCTCTTTCACAGCTCTCCTCTCTCTCTCTCTCTCTCTCTCCCTCTCTCTTTCACAGCTCTCCTCTCTCTCTGTCTCTCTCTCTCTCTCTCTCTCTCTCTCTCAATTCAATTCAATTCAATTCAATTCAAGGGGCTTTATTGGCATGGGAAACATGTGTTAACATTGCCAAAGCAAGTGAGGTACAGTGCCTTGCGAAAGTATTCGGCCCCCTTGAACTTTGCGACCTTTTGCCACATTTCAGGCTTCAAACATAAAGATATAAAACTGTAATTTTTTTGTGAAGAATCAACAACAAGTGGGACACAATCATGAAGTGGAATGACATTTATTGGATATTTCAAACTTTTTTAACAAATCAAAAACTGAAAAATTGGGCGTGCAAAATTATTCAGCCCCCTTAGCTGTAAGTCGCTTGGGGTATGTCTCTATCAGTTTTGCACATCGAGAGACTGACATTTTTTCCCATTCCTCCTTGCAAAACAGCTCGAGCTCAGTGAGGTTGGATGGAGAGCATTTGTGAACAGCAGTTTTCAGTTCTTTCCACAGATTCTCGATTGGATTCAGGTCTGGACTTTGACTTGGCCATTCTAACACCTGGATATGTTTATTTTTGAACCATTCCATTGTAGATTTTGCTTTATGTTTTGGATCATTGTCTTGTTGGAAAACAAATCTCCGTCCCAGTCTCAGGTCTTTTGCAGACTCCATCAGGTTTTCTTCCAGAATGGTCCTGTATTTGGCTCCATCCACCTTCCCATCAATTTTAACCATCTTCCCTATCCCTGCTGAAGAAAAGCAGGCCCAAACCATGATGCTGCCACCACCATGTTTGACAGTGGGGATGGTGTGTTCAGCTGTGTTGCTTTTACGCCAAACATAACGTTTTGCATTGTTGCCAAAAAGTTCAATTTTGGTTTCATCTGACCAGAGCACCTTCTTCCACATGTTTGGTGTGTCTCCCAGGTGGCTTGTGGCAAACTTTAAACAACACTTTTTATGGATATCTTTAAGAAATGGCTTTCTTCTTGCCACTCTTCCATAAAGGCCAGATTTGTGCAATATACGACTGATTGTTGTCCTATGGACAGAGTCTCCCACCTCAGCTGTAGATCTCTGCAGTTCATCCAGAGTTATCATGGGCCTCTTGGCTGCATCTCTGATCAGTCTTCTCCTTGTATGAGCTGAAAGTTTAGAGGGACGGCCAGGTCTTGGTAGATTTGCAGTGGTCTGATACTCCTTCCATTTCAATAGTATCGCTTGCACAGTGCTCCTTGGGATGTTTAAAGCTTGGGAAATCTTTTTGTATCCAAATCCGGCTTTAAACTTCTCCACAACAGTATCTCGGACCTGCCTGGTGTGTTCCTTGTTCTTCATGATGCTCTCTGCGCTTTTAACGGACCTCTGAGACTATCACAGTGCAGGTGCATTTATACGGAGACGTGATTACACACAGGTGGATTGTATTTATCATCATTAGTCATTTAGGTCAACATTAGATCATTCAGAGATCCTCACTTGTAACGGTTTTCTATATGAGAAGGAGAGTCGGACCAAAATGCAGCGTGTCGATTGCGATCCATGTTTTAATAAACAAACGTAAAACACGAATCAATACAAACACTACAAAATAAAGGACGTAATGAACGTAACGAAAACCTAAACAGCCTATCTGGTGAAAACACATAGACAGGAACAATCACCCACAAACACACAGTGAAACCCAGGCTACCTAAATATGGTTCCCAATCAGAGACAATGACGAACACCTGCCTCTGATTGAGAACCATATCAGGCCGAACATAGAACTGGACAAACTAGACATGTAACATAGAATGCCCACTCAGATCACACCCTGACCAACCAAAACATAGAAACATACAAAGTAAACTATGGTCAGGGTGTGACAGTACCCCCCCCCCCCCCCCCCCCCCAAGGTGCGGACTCCGGCCGCAAAACCTGAACCTATAGGGGAGGGTCTGGGTGGGCATCTGTCCGCGGTGGCGGCTCTGGCGCTGGACGTGGACCCCACTCCATAATAGTTTTAGTCCACCTCCTTAGCGTCCCTAGATAGGTTACCCTCCTTAATGACCGCTCGGGACAGAGGGGCAGCTCGGGACAGAGGTAGCTCGGGACTGATGGGTAGCTCAGCACTGAGAGGAAGCTCAGCACTGAGAGGAAGCTCAGCACTGAGAGGAAGCCCAGGCAGGTAGTTGGATCTAGCAGATCCTGGCTGACTGGAAAATCTGGAAGAGTCTGGTCGACTGGCAGATCTGGAAGAGTCTGGTCGACTGGCAGATCTGGAAGAGTCTGGTCGACTGGCAGATCTGGAAGAGTCTGGTCGACTGGCAGATCTGGAAGAGTCTGGTCGACTGGCAGATCTGGAAGAGTCTGGCCGACTGGCAGATCTGGAAGAGTCTGGCCGACTGGCCGATCTGGAAGAGTCTGGCCGACTGGCAGATCTGGAAGAGTCTGGCCGACTGGCAGATCTGGAAGAGTCTGGTCGACTGGCAGATCTGGAAGAGTCTGGTCGACTGGCAGATCTGGAAGAGTCTGTATGACTGGCAGATCTGGAAGAGTCTGTATGACTGGCAGATCTGGAAGAGTCTGGTAGACTGGCAGATCTGGAAGAGTCTGGTTAACTGGCAGCTCTGGCTGCTCCATGCTGACTGGCTGCTCCATGCTGACTGGCAGCTCTGGCTGCTCCATGCTGACTGGCTGCTCCATGCTGACTGGCAGCTCTGGCTGCTCCATGCTGACTGGCAGCTCTGGCTGCTCCATGCTGACTGACTGCTCCATGCTGACTGGCTGCTCTGGCTGCTCCATGCTGACTGGCGGCCCTGGCTGCTCCATGCTGACTGGCAGCTCTGGCTGCTCCATGCTGACTGGCTGCTCCATGCTGACTGACAGCTCTGGCTGCTCCATGCTGACTGGCTGCTCTGGCTGCTCCATGCTGACTGGCTGCTCCATGCTGACTGGCTGCCCTGGCTGCTCCATGCTGACTGGCGGCCCTGGCTGCTCCATGCTGACTGGCGGCCCTGGCTGCTCCATGCTGACTGGCGGCCCTGGCTGCTCCATGCTGACTGGCGGCTCTGGCTGCTCCATGCTAACTGGCGGCTCTGGCGGCTCCTTGCACACTGGCAGCTCTGGCGGCTCCTTGCAAACTGGCAGCTTTGGCGGCATCCTGCAGACTGGCAGCTCTGGCGGCTCCTTGCAGACTGGCAGCTCCTTGCAGACTGGCAGCTCTATGCAGACTGGCAGCTCCTTGCAGACTGGCAGCTCCTTGCAGACTGGCAGCTCCTTGCAGACTGGCAGCTCCTTGCAGACTGGCAGCTCCTTGCAGACTGGCAGCTCCGAACAGGCGGGAGACTCCGGCAGCGCTGTAGGGGCGGAAAGCTCTGACAGCGCTAAACAGGCGGGAGACTCCGACAGCGCTGGAGAGGAGGAAGGCTCTGGCAGCACTGGACAGGCGAGGCGCACTGTAGGCCTGATGCGTGGTGCTGGCACTGGGCCGAGGACACGCACAGGAAGCCTGGTGCGGGGAGCTGCTACCGGAGGGCTGGGGTGTGGAGGTGGTACTGGAAAGACCGGACCGTGCAGGCGCACTGGAGCTCTTGAGCACCGAGCCTGCCCAACCTTACCTGGTTGAATGCTCACGGTCGCCCTGCCAGTGCGGCGAGGTGGAATAGCCCGCACTGGGCTATGCAGGCGAACCGGAGACACCGAGCGCAAGGCTGGTGCCATGTAAGCCGGCCCAAGGAGACGCACTGGGGACCAGCTGCGTAGAGCCGGCTTCATGGCATTAGGCTCGACGCTCAATCTAGCCCGGCCGACACGTGGAGCTGGAATATACCGCACCGGGCTATGCACCCGCACTGGAGACACCGTGCGCACCACTGCATAACACGGTGCCTGTCCGGTCTCTCTAGCCCCCCGGTAAGCACAGGGAGTCTGCCCAGGTCTCCTACCTGGCGTCGCCATACTCCCTGTTAGCCCCCCCCCCAAGAAATTTTTGGGGCTGCCTCTCAGGCTTCCATCCGCGTCGCCGTGCTGCCTTCTCACACCAGCGCCTCTCTGCTTTCACCGCCTCCATTCTACGATAACCTTCCTCGCACTGCTCCAGCGAATCCCAGGCGGGCTCCGGCACTCTCCCTGGGTCGGCCGCCCACCTGTCGATCTCCTCCCAAGTAGTATAGTCCATACTCCTGCTGTCCATAACGTCCTCCCATGTCCATTCCTCTTTACGCTGCTGTTGCTGCCTGTTGACACGCTGCTTGGTCCGTTGGTGGTGGGTGATTCTGTAACGGTTTTCTATATGAGAAGGAGAGTCGGACCAAAATGCAGCGTGTCGATTGCGATCCATGTTTTAATAAACAAACGTAAAACACGAATCAATACAAACACTACAAAATAAAGGACGTAATGAACGTAACGAAAACCTAAACAGCCTATCTGGTGAAAACACATAGACAGGAACAATCACCCACAAACACACAGTGAAGCCCAGGCTACCTAAATATGGTTCCCAATCAGAGACAATGACGAACACCTGCCTCTGATTGAGAACCATATCAGGCCGAACATAGAACTGGACAAACTAGACATGTAACATAGAATGCCCACTCAGATCACACCCTGACCAACCAAAACATAGAAACATACAAAGTAAACTATGGTCAGGGTGTGACATCACTGAACTTCTGGAGAGAGTTTGCTGCACTGAAAGTAAAGGGGCTGAATAATTTTGCACGCCCAATTTTTCAGTTTTTGATTTGTTCAAAAAGTTTGAAAAATCCGATAAATGTCGTTCCACTTCATGATTGTGTCCCACTTGTTGTTGATTCTTCCCAAAAAAATACAGTTTTATATCTTTATGTTTGAAGCCTGAAATGTGGCAAAAGGTC
Source organism: Oncorhynchus mykiss (assembly GCF_057628025.1). Classification (NCBI taxonomy): domain Eukaryota; kingdom Metazoa; phylum Chordata; class Actinopteri; order Salmoniformes; family Salmonidae; genus Oncorhynchus; species Oncorhynchus mykiss. The sequence continues at coordinate 35,437,115 of NC_143044.1, read as the reverse complement.
GCAAAGTTCAAGGGGGCCGAATACTTTCGCAAGGCACTGTAGATAATATACAAAAGTGAAATAAACAATAAAAATTAACAGTAAACATTACACATACAGAAGTTTCAAAACAATAAAGACATTACACATGTCATACTACTTATATATACAGTGTTGCAACGATGTACAAATGGTTAAGGGTACACAAGGGAAAATAAATAAGCATAAATATGGGTTGTAATTACAATGGTGTTTGTTCTTCACTGGTTGCCCTTTTCTTGTGGCAACAGGTCACAAATCTTGCTGCTGTGATGGCACACTGTGGAATAAACTGTGGGAGTTTATCAAAATTGGATTTGTTTTCAAATTCTTTGTGGATCTGTGTAATCTCTCTCTCTCTCTTTCTCTCTCTCTCTCTCCTCTTCTCTCTTTCCCCCTCTCTCTCTCATAGCTCTCTTTTCTCTCTCTGTCAGCTCTCCTCTTCTCTATTTCCTTTCCTCTCTCTCTCTTTCTCTCTGTCCCAGCTCTCCTCTCCTCTAACCTGTCATCTCTCCTCTCTTCTCTCTCTCCTATTCTCTCTCTCCTCTCTCTTCTCTCTCTCTCTCTCTATCTCTCACAGCTCTCCTCTCCTCTTCTCTCTTTCCCCCTCTCTCTCTCATAGCTTTCTTTTCTCTCTCTGTCAGCTCTCCTCTTCTCTATTTCCTTTCCTCTCTCTCTCTTTCTCTCTGTCCCAGCTCTCCTCTCCTCTCCCTGTCATCTCTCCTCTCTTCTCTCTCTCCTAATCTCTCTCTTCTCTCCTCTCCTCTCCCTGTCAGCTCTCCTCTGGAAAACCCAGACCTAGGAGATCACTGGTAATGTTGTAGAGGCAACCTGTCTGTCTAGACAGACTAACAACTGACTCTAATCTCCTCTTCTCTCTCCTCTCCTCGTCTCTCTCCCCTCCTCTTTCTCTCTGTCACAGCTCTCCTCTCCTCTTCTCTCTCCTCTCCTCTTTCTCTCTGTCACAGCTCTCCTCTCCTCTCCTCTCCTCTCCTCTTTCTCTCTGTCACAGCTCTCCTCTCCTCGTCTCTCTCCCCTCCTCTTTCTCTCTGTCACAGATCTCCTCTCATCTTCTCTCTCCTCTCCTCTTTCTCTCTGTCACAGCTCTCCTCTCCTCTCCTCTCTCCTCTCCTCCTCTCTCCTCTCCTCTTTCTCTCTGTCACAGCTCTCCTCTCCTCCTCTCTTCTCTCCTCTTTCTCTCTGTCACAGCTCTCCTCTTCTCTCTCCTCTCCTCTCCTCTTACTCTCTGTCACAGCTCTCCTCTCCTCTTCTCTCTCCTCTCCTCTCCTCTTTCTCTCTGTCACAGCTCTCTTCTCTCTGTTAGCTCGTCTCCTCTCCTCTCTCTGTCAGATCTCCTCTTCTCTCTCTCCTCTCCTCTCCTCCTCTCTCCTCTCCTCTTTCTCTCTGTCACAGCTCTCCTCTCCTCTTCTCTCTCCTCTCCTATTTCTCTCTGTCACAGCTCTCCTCTCTCTGTTAGCTCATCTCCTCTCCTCTCTCTGTCAGATCTCCTCTTCTCTCTCTCCTCTCCTCCCTCTGTCAGATCTCCTCTTCTCTCTCACACACTTTATCCCTTCACCCATAAAAGTAAAATGCTGCAGGTTGGTTGGGAAAACAGCCTTGTCCTGTTTGTCAGAGGGGCTGTCGTAAATATGACAGGCTGTCTGCTGCGTGGAAGGCAGAGTGGGTGTGTGTGTCTCTGTGGTTGTGCTTGCACGTGTGTATGTTTGTGTGTGTACACGCTTGTGTCTGGCTGTCGTAAATAATAGAGACCGGTGGTAGAAGACAGAATCTGTAGAGGCAAGAGGCATGGTGATAGAACTCATCATCGCCCAGGGAGTACATCTCACTACAGAACACCCAGACAGTACTTTTAGTATTTCCCAACGCCCTCTACTACCTCCTATAATGTGTAGTCTTAACAAAACGCACACGTGTACTCAATATTCACTGGGTAATGAGGCCCTCTGTATGCCCCAAACACATACACAGCCAGACAATTAACCTTGTGCTTACATCCTCAGAAAATAGATCTTATCTGAGAGAAATGTCATAAAGAAAGGTGCTAAACTGGCAAGAAAGAGGACAGATCAGACTGTTGTGGTTAACAGCGGGTCAATTCATATTTAATAGCCTCCCATTGTCTCTGGCCAGGCCAGAAATCAGCACTATCAATTCAACAAACCAAGACATAGTGATTAGTTTCACAATGAACAGAGCCACTACAGTCCGCCCAGCTGGCTGTGTGTGTGTGTGTGTGTATGCACACAGCACCATTGGACTCCTATTTACAGTTTACTACAGCATAAATACCATAGTAGGAACATTTTTTGGATATAATATAGTAAATATTGACTGGCTTTCATCTGGCTGCCCACTCAAGAGAAAGATTCAAAATGTAACTAGTACCTGTGTCACTCCCTGATCTGTTTCACCTGTCCTTGTGATTGTCTCCACCCCCCTCCAGGTGTCGCCCATCTTCCCCATTATCCCCGGTGTATTTATACTTGTGTTCTCTGTTTGTCCATTGCCAGTTCGTCTTGTTTGTCAAGTCAACCAGCGTTTTGTCTCAGCTCCTGCTTTTCCCCAGTCTCTCTCTTTTTCTTGCCCTCCTGGTTTTGACCCTTGTCTGTCTGACGGATCTGCATCTGGGTCTTACCTTGATTCCTGATAGCCTGTAACCTGGTTCAGGTTATCAGTCAACCTACCAGGGTAGTTACAAACAACACAGGAATGATTATTGATCACATCTTTACTAATGCTGCAGACATTTAATGGAAAGCAGTATCCAAATCCATCGGCTGTAGTGATCACAATACAGTAGCCATATCTAGGAAAACCAAAGTTCCAAAGGCTGGGCCTAATATAGTGTATAAGAGATCATGCAAGATGTTTTCAGTGATTTCTATGTTGTTGGTGTAAAGAATATTTGTTGGTCTGTGATGTGTAATGAGGAGCAACGAGAAGCTGCACTTGACACATTTATGAAATTGCTTATCCCAGTTATTAATACACACGCACCCATTAAGTAAATGACTGTAAAAACTGTTAAATCCCTGTGGATTGATGAGGAATTTAAAAATTGTATGGTTGAGAGGGATGAGGCTAAATAAATGGCAAATAAGTACGGCAGCACAACCAATTGACAAACGTACTGCAAATTGAGAAACTAAACTAAATAAAAAGATGAGGAAACAACAGTTTGAAACAAAGATGAATGATAGTACAAAGCTTTGGAGCACCTTAAATGACATTTTTGGGCAAAAAGGCAATCTCCGCTCCATCATTCATTGAATCCAATGGCTCATTCATCACAAAACCCACCGATATTGCCAACTACAGTGCCTTGCGAAAGTATTCGGCCCCCTGGAACTATGCAACCTTTTGCCACATTTCAGGCTTCAAACATAAAGATATTAAACTGTATTTTTTTGTGAAGAATCAACAACAAGTGGGACACAATCATGAAGTGGAACGACATTTATTGGATATTTCAAACTTTTTTAACAAATCAAAAACTGAAAAATTGGGCGTGCAAAATTATTCAGCCCCTTTACTTTCAGTGCAGCAAACTGTCTCCAGAAGTTCAGTGAGGATCTCTGAATGATCCAATGTTGACCTAAATGACTAATGATGATAAATACAATCCACCTGTGTGTAATCAAGTCTCCCCTGTTCATTTCCTCCCCTATATCTGTCAGTCCCCAGCTCTGTTCTCCGCTGCTGTATTGTATTGTTTTTAATATTAGTTTGCTGACGCTGTTCCTGTCTCGTTCTATATCCGTCTTTATTAAATGTTTTACCTGCTTCGTCTCTCCAGCGCCAATTCATATGACAATTTTAAAGTAAACAAATTGACAACAGACTTTCAGCACGCTTATATGGAAGAACATTTACATGTTTTTGTTATTAACCAGAAAAGTCAGTTAAGAACAAATTCTTATTTTCAATGACTGCCTAGGAACAGTGGGGTAACTGCCTTATTTAGGGGAAGAACAACCAATTTTTACCTTGTCAGCTCGGGGATTTTAATCTTGCAACCTTTCGGTTACTATTCCAACGCTCTAACCACTAGGCTACCCGCCGCCCCATTCAACAAGCACAACACGTACACAAATGACTGATGATTGGCGGAAAGAAATTTATGATAAAAAGATTGTGGGGTCTGTTTTGTTAGACTTTAGTGCGGCTTTTGACATTATCGATCATAGTCTGCTGCTGGAAAAACATGTGTTATGGATTTACACCCCCTGTTATATTGTGAATAAAGAGTCACCTGTCTAACAGAACACAGAGGGTGCTCTTTAATAGAAGCCTATCCAACATAATCTAGGTAGAATCAGGAATTTCCCTGGGCAGCTTTCTAAACCCCTTACTTTTTAAATTCTTTACTAATGATGTGCCACTGGGTAAAGCCAGTGTGTCTATGTATACAGATGACCCAACAACTGAAATGACTGCAAAACGTAACAGAGAGCTGCAGTTAGTTTCAGAATGGGTGGCAAAGAATAAGTTCGTCCTAAATATTTATACAACTAAAAGCATTGTATTTCGGACAAATCATTCACTAAAACCCTAAACCTCAACTATATCTTGTAATGAATGATGTGGAAACTGAGCAAGTTGAGGTGAATAAACTGCTTGGTGTAACCCTGGATTGCAAACTGTCAATAAAACATATTGATACAACAGTAGCTAAGATGGGGAGAAGTCGATCCATAATAAAGCACTGCTCTACCTTCTTAACAGCACTATCAACAAGGCAGGTCCTACTGGCCCTGGTTTTGTCGCACCTTGACTGCAGTTCAGTCGTGTGTTGTGAAATCTGTTGTGAATGTATTGTAATGTAATGTAAATTGTATAAACTGCCTTCATTTTGCGGGACCACAGGAAGAGCAGCTGCTGCTTTGGCAGCTTTGATCCATAATAAACACATATACCTCCCATACGTATCTCTCACCCACTTCCACAATCCACAGTCTTTTCACAACTACCACAACATGGTTTTGTAAAGAACTCATTCTAGAATGATTATCATACAGAACAATCATTTATAGCTGTATAGATGTCCTATACATTCAGAATGTCCTGTATACATCCCTCTATCACTCTCTCCTTTGTTAATAGGCTGTTGAAGAGCATAATGGATCCTAAGTGCTTTGGGCCTCAGAAGACTGCCTGGCTCTGCTCTGCCCTTCCAGCCCTGATGTAAATTGCCTCCATGCTTTTTAAGGATGTGTCGTTATGTTAATACACCACCCCTCCATCCCTTCACCCCTCCACTCTGTGCCCTTTCAGTCTATCTATGTGTAAACACTATTATTCCATCCAATTGTCCTCTGCTTCTATTCAAGCCTGAGTGCCAAAAGAAAATGTCCTTTCTATGAAAATGTAATGGACATTTACCGTTTTCTTAGATGTTATCTAACTAATGGCATTACAGTAAACCACTGTAAAAGTAAGAGTCTGTTCAAAACACACTCAATGTACGAATACCACTGGGCATACAGTACACTCAGTCTTCATTCAAATAAAAAAAATCTTCCCACATAGAAATATGCACATTTGAAAAGAACGGGGTAGTTTAGTTCTTCTTACAAAACAATTTTCCATAATAGCTAATGTAAATACTACATTTTCAGTCTGCTGATGCCTAGAGAGCCTTGTGGTGATATCACATTCCAAGTCCCCAGACATCACAGTCCCTTGGGCTTCAGAGAGCAGTGGCAGAAATGGCAGGGGTCCCTGAAGGACTCTCTCTCATGCACACAGACACATGCACACACTCACTCTCCCCTCTTAAAGGCCCAGTGCAATGAAAAACGTGATTTGCCTGTTTTATATATTTTCCACACTATGAGGTTGGAATAATAATGTGATAATGCCCTTTTAGTGTAAGAGATGTTTGAAAAGGCCGCCAGCAATTTCTGCATGTTTTGGTGGGATGGAGTCTTGGCCTGCCTGGTGACATCATCATATGGTAAATTAGTTAATAGACCAATAAGAAAGAGGTCCACACCTCTGCCAATAAAAGCACATTTTCTGTTTTCTCCTCCCATCTCAGACCACTCTCAGACAGTCCTAGCAAAAATTCTTGTTTGAGGAATTCCCCTTTGCTAAGCAGCTATTTTTGTTTCTTTTTGACAATTTGAATTGAAAACAGTAAGGTACTTCATTGTTACCCAGAAATGATCTGATATTGAGATAAAAACAGCTGCATTGGACCTTTATGTATCTGCTAAGTAGCTCCAGCCAGTCACAGAGATGGTCTGACTGAATGCTGCCCTGCTCCGTCTCCTCCCCCCAAGGCAGCAGCAGCCAAACGGAACCTGTGAAATCTGTCACAAACCATGGTGGCAAATGTCTCGCAGTTCCTACAAATGCTAATTCAACTCATGAGAGGTCCAAAAAAACTAGGAGGGTTGGAGGAAGTGTGGTCGACAGGGTTGGAGGGGACTCAGAGTTTATTCCAATTTAGAAAGGTACAAAACCATCCTTCTAAAAAGGGCATTGAAATGTATCTGGCCTGAGGACAGACAGCCACAAATGAGCTGAGCTCAGAGGGATATGGTGGTGGTGGTGTGACATTCAGGGTGCCATTGTGACGTTCTCCTCAGAGACTACATTACTTTAGAAGGGCGTAATAAAACCCTGCTCTGCTGACTTACGCTGGGTTCATTAGAGAAGAGTGCACAGAGTGAGCGAGAGAGAGAATGGGGCTTGCAACACCAAGTTAGTTGGTTCGATTCCTGAGACCACCTTACGAAAATGTATGTGCGCATGAAAGCACGCTTTTGGAATATACATTGACGCTTCTCATTTCTTGATTAGCACAGGCTGGACACACACTGTTACTCTGTCACGACATCAAGCCAGACATTATGCAGCAGTTGATGGATGAATCCTGTGAATAAAAACAGGTTGAAGGAAGACTAAATGTGAAAACACGGCAGATCAAACACACATCTCAACACTTTGTCTTCCCTTGACACTCACACACTCAGATACTCACACACTCAGACACTCAGATACTCACACACTCAGACACTCAGATACTCACACACTCAGACACTCAGATACTCACACACTCAGACACTCAGATACTCACACACTCAGATACTCACACACTCAGACACTCAGATACTCACACACTCAGACACTCAGATACTCACACACTCAGACACTCAGATACTCACACACTCAGACACTCAGATACTCACACACTCAGATACTCAGATACTCACACACTCAGACACTCAGACACTCAGATACTCAGATACTCTCACTCAGACACTCAGACAATAACACACTCAGATACTCACACACTCAGATACTCACCCACTCAGATACTCAGACACTCAGATACACAGATACTCAGACACTCAGATACTCAGATACTCACCCACTCAGATACTCAGACACTCAGATACTCACCCACTCAGATACTCAGACACTCAGATACTCAGATACTCTCACTCAGACACTCAGACAATAACACAATCAGATACACACACACACTCAGATACTCACACACTCAGATACTCACCCACTCAGATACTCAGACACTCAGATACACAGATACTCACACACTCAGATACTCAGATACTCACACACTCAGACACTCACACACTCACACACTCAGACACTCACACACACAGACACTCAGATACTCAAGTACTCACACAGTCAGACAGTCAGATACTCACACACTCAGATACTCAGAGACTCAGATACACAGATACTCAGACACTCAGATACTCAGATACTCACACACTCAGATACTCACACACTCAGATACTCACCCACTCAGATACTCAGACACTCAGATACACAGATACTCAGACACTCAGACACTCAGATACTCAGATACTCACACACTCAGATACTCAGACACTCAGACACTCACACACTCAGACATTCACACACTCACACACACAGACACTCAGATACTCAAGTACTCACACAGTCAGACAGTCAGATACTCACACACTCAGATACTCACACACTCAGAAACTCACACGCTCGGACACTCACACACCCAGATACTCACACACTTAGACACTCACACACTCAGACACAAGACACTTATACGCTCACACACACACTCACACACTCACACACACACACACTCTGACAATCAGACACTCTGACAATCAGACATTCAGATACTCACACACACATACTGAGACACACATACTTACACACTCACACACTCACACACTTAGACACTCAGACATTCACACACTCAGACACTCAGATACTCACACACTCAGACACACTCTGACAATCAGACACTCTGAAACTCACACACTCAGACACACTCTGACAATCAGACACTCTGAAACTCACACACTCAGACACACTCTGACAATCAGACACTCTGAAACTCACACACTCAGACACTCTGACAATCAGACACTCAGACACTAACACAATCAGATACTCACACACACACACACAAACACTCAGATACACACACACACAGATACTCACACACTCAGATACTCCCACACACAGATACTCCCACACACAGACACTCAGATACTCAATCTGATTGTATGAGTGTCTGAGTGTCTGAGTGTCTGAGTATCTGAGAGTGTGAGTATCTGAGTGTCTGATTGTCAGTCACACACACATTCACACACTCAGACATTCAGATACTCACACACTCAGATACTCACACACTCAGACACAGAGAGTCACACACACAGACAGTCACACACACAGACACTCACACACTCACAGACTCATACTCTCACACGCTCTTTGACAATCATACATTCAGATACTCACACACACACACTCAGACACTCAGACACACTCTGACAATCAGACACTCTGAAACTCACACACTCAGACACAAGCTGACAATCAGACACTCAGACACTAACACAATCAGATACTCACACACACACACACACACACACACACACACACACACACACACACACACACACACACACACACACACACACACACACACACACACACACACACACACACACACAAACACTCAGATACTCCCACACACAGATACTCCCACACACAGACACTCAGACACTGAATCTGATTGTATGAGTGTCTGAGTGTCTGAGTGTCTGAGTATCTGAGTGTGTGGTTGTCTGATTGTCACTCACACACACACTCAGACACACACACTCAGATACTAAGACACTAAGAGACTCAGACACTCAGATACTCATACACTCAGATACTCTCACACACACACTCAGACACTCAGACACTGAGATCAGATACTCAGACACTGAGATCAGATACTCACACACTCAGATACTCACACACTCACACGCTCAGATACTCACACACTCACACACTCAGATATTCACACACAGGCACACTGAGATCAGATACTCACACACACACTCAGATACTCACACACTCATACACTCAGACCCTCACATACTCACACACAAGATACTAATTTACTCACACACTAAGACACAAAATACTCAGACACTCACACACTCACACACTGAGATCAGATACTCACACACACACTCAGATACTCACACACTCACACACTCAGACACAAGATACTCAGACACAAGATACTCAGACACTCAGATACTCACACACTCAGACATTCAGATACTCACACACTCACACACTCAGACACTCACACACTGACAATCAGACACTGACAATTAGACATTCAGATACTCACACACTGAGATCAGATACTCACACACTCACACACTCAGATACTCATACACTCTGACACTCACACACTCAGATACTCACACACTCAGACACAAGATACTAAGACACTCAGACATAAGATACTCAGACACTCACACATTTACACGCTCACACACTCAGACACTCTCACACTCAGACACTGACACTCACATACTCAGACACTCACACACTAACACACTGATATCAGACACTCACACACTCAGATACTCACACACTGAGATACTCACACACTGAGATACTCACACACTGAGATACTCACACACTCAGACACTCACACACTGAGATCAGATACTCACAAACTCAGATACACACTCCGACACTCACACACTGAGATCAAATACTCACACACTCAGATACACACTCAGACACACACACACTGAGATCAGATACTCACACACTCAGATACACACTCAGACACTCACACACTGAGATCAGATACTCACACACTCAGATACACACTCACACACTCACACACTGAGATCATATACTATCACACTCAGATACACACTCAGACACACACACACTGAGATCAGATACTCACACACTCAGATACACACTCAGACACTCACACACTGAGATCAGATACTCACACACTCAGATACTCACTCAGACACTCACACACTGAGATGAGATACTCACAAACTCAGATACACACTCAGACACTCACACACTGAGATCAGATACTCACACACTCAGATACTCACTCAGACACTCACACACTGAGATCAGATACTCACACACTCAGATACTCACTCAGACACTCACACACTGAGATCAGATACTCACACACTCAGATACACACTCAGACACTCACACACGCTCAGTGCAACTTGTGACGCCTTTTCTGTGTGAAAGTAGAACTGTGAAGAACCCGCCACTGAAAACAGAACACTGAATTTAGCCTTTATATATCCATTGGCTAATTGAGCAACAGCAGAAATAGCCCTACAACCTTTATACTTTTTTGCATGATTTGGATTGTGTACGTCTTGGTTCATTTATTTTGCCCTCTAAGGATAGAGTGATCAAGTGAGCTCAACCTCAGAAATCTGACTGAAGACTGACAGCTCCGTTTATGACTAAATTAAGAGGTAAACAAACTATGAATAATGAGCACAGATAAACTCAAACAATACAGAGCTTTATACATAGACTTAGTTTGACTTCTCATCTTTGTATCTGCTCCATTATAGCATCTCTGACAGCATGGGCAACGCTATTGAGGCTATCTCCATTTTAAAGTAGTCAATTTGTTCTTCTTCTACTTCTATGAGCTGGTAAACTAACTTTAAGGGAGCATACTGCCACCTGGAGTGTGTTGTTTGAACAGGTATAAAGGTTGATGATTTATTGACACCTGCAGGTATGGAATGTTAACTTGAGAGTATAATTAATTGCCTGATCCCTCCTGATGATCTGGATGGAATTATATGATCCTTCCTTAACCCATAGGAAGTCCCATCCAGTTGACTATTTCAAAATGGTTTAAGTCCTCAATGGCACTGCCCCTGCTAAAATGTGTTTTGGGGCACTAGAGTTGTCTAAGTCTATGGCATTAGAATACAAAGCCTTGAGAGGACATTACATTCACAGGTAAGGCTGAATACACTGAGAACTGACAGCTTTGTTTATGATTCAATTTTGAAGGGAACAAACTGTGTTCAGATTCAGAACACTAATACTGGAGGCAGAGACATCCAACAATGGTAAGCATTAGAATTCAGAGCTTGACCTATGAATATCTCCATGCCTGATGCCTATGCTAAGAATGAGTGGCTTGCATCCCAAATAGCACCCTATTCCCTTTCTAGTGCTCTACTTTTGACCAGAGCCTGCATCCAGTGTCTCCTATACAGGGTGTATTTGGGATGCATCCAGTGTCTCCTAAACCATAGTCTCGCACGAAGTTGTCTGGGGCGGAGGTAACCCAAACCCTGACTGTGGCCCGGCCATTTTTACAAAAAATAATAATGACACACAGTGAACACATACAGGGGACAGGGACAGGAAAAAGGGGGCATGGGGCAGGGGCACAGGGGAAAAGGGTAGAGGGACAGGGCACAAGATTGGGGACAGGGGGACATGGGACAGAGGAAGAGGGGACATGGGACATACATCTACATTGCTTTCTGTTTGGGGTTTTAGGCTGGGTTTCTGTATGTATCTATTGATGTAAAAAAGGGCTTTATAAATAGATGTGATTGATCCCCTGTCCTCCCTGCATGTTTAACTGTTTGTCATTAATCTCTTATTTGAGCTGTTCTTGCCATAATATGGACTTGATCTTTTACCAAATTTGGATATCTTCTGTATATCACCCCTACCTTGTCACTACACAACTGATTGTCTCAAACACATTAAGAAGGAAATAAATTCCACAAATTAACTTTTAACAAGGAACACCTGTTAAATTAAATGCATTCTAGGTGACTACCTCATGAAGCTGGTTGAGAGAATGCCAAGTGCAAAGCTGTCATCAAGGCAAAGCGGGGCTACTTTAAAGAATCTCAAATATAAAACATATTTTGATTTGTGTAACACTTTATTGGCTACTACATGAGCCAATAATGTGTTATTTCATAGTTTTGATGTCTTTACTATTATTCTACAATGTAGAAAAATAGTAAAAATAAAGAAAAACCCTTGAATGAGTCGGTGTGTCCAAACTTTGGACGGGTACTGTAGAAAAACATAGAGATTTATCAACTTGGTGCACGCCATACATTGGCATGTTTCCCGTTATAAATCAGACCTGTCGTAAAAAAGTGTCCGTGTGAAAGAGCATTGTAACACAGCCTGAAAAACGCCCTTACTGAATGTATACTTTGGAAGTATTGTAATCAGGACAAGACAGTATCTAAAGGAAAAAGCAGTGTGTTGATTAAATGTCTTTGGAGGTCTTGACAGAATGTTTTTTTTTGCAGTGACATTTGCTGTGTGTCCATTTCTCTGAAAGACAAAAACATTTCCAAATGGTTGTGGACCTGTAAACAGATCATTTGAATAATGTTTTGAATAACATTGTCTACTCTGAAAAAAATACAAATACACTTGGCCTACTTACAGTGGTAGACTACAGACTTCCATGCAAAATATTCTGGACACCTGTTAAATTCTACTGTATCTTAAAAGCCAAGCTCCTTTTCAGATGCATAGCCTAGAACAAAATACTTGAAATAGCTTATATATTTACTACTGTGACTTGGGTCCAATTAAATGAGAGATGGGCGGAATGGTGGTTTGTACTAACTTGTTGTAGGCCTGTAGCAGGGGTATCAAATGCAATCCGCATAGAGCCATATTGAAAATAACAATGAATTCCAAGAGCCATATTGAAAAGAACAACGAATTCCAAGAGTCATATTGAAAAGAACAACGAATTCCAAGAGGCATATTGAAAAGAACAACGAATTCCAAGGGCCAGACAGATTTGGCCCAGGGGCCTTGTATTTGACACGTGGCCTATAGGCTAATTCTACCTGCGGAGTCATTTATACCCGTGTGTGAATACTTTATCTGATAACATTTTGACAACCAAGATTACATTTTCTGTAGGCTGGAGGAATGATCTGTTGGCACCTAAACTTGGCGCTGACCAGGCTGGGCATGGACATTTAGCCTACAACACGTTTATACTTTCGGTCTGATAAAATATTTAGTCAGTGCCATTAGTGATGGTATGATTGATACAGTGCATTATGATACAGAACCGTCTGAACTTGATGTCCCAAACAAAACCACTATTTATTTTATTTTGAGAGAGATACCAAGATGACAACCACTGAAAGATTAGACACGTTTTTACACAGATATGTTTTATTTCTTCCATGAATGTTCAAAGCAGCACAGTCACAAAGAAACACTTTGAAGGTCTCAGGTTGATATGGCAGAAGAGAACACGAGGGGTTACTGAAGATGAAATGTTAGAGTGACTGGTTTTAGTAAGACAGAAGTCCTTCTCTCTCTCATCTCACTGCTTCTCTACTAAGATATGGTATATATGCCAAATGGCAACCTATTTTCTATGTAGTGCACTACTTTTGATCAGGGACTATAGGACAGTAGTGCACTAGATTGGGAATAGGGTGCCATTTGGGACATAGAGGAGGGAGAGAATGATCAATGATTATTTTTCAATCACAAATCTCAACTGGTTTGTTATATGGACCTTCATAAAGTGTGTGTGAGGTGAAGTCTAATTCAGAACTGAATGAATTTACGCTGTGTTTTCAATTACAGACTCCACTTTATAGGCTTATCTACTAGAGGACAGTCTCCTCTCTCATCTACAGTATATTAACAACCCCTTTCTGGACCTGTACAAATATTTACAATACATTAGCCCCCCCTCCAATACAGCTTCAGAATTTAAAATGAGCCGGGGGCAAAGACATTGAAAACATAATTCAGATTTTCCCTTGCAGGTTGTTAGAGCATGGATCTACATTTTAATACACAACATTAGGTTATGATTTCTTTTTTCTTCTCATTTTGTTGGATGTTTGATACAAAAGAGGGATTAAGGGGATGAGATGACAAAATACACAACGAAGGACAGATGGATGGCTTGAGTGCACTAATGAAATGTCTTTCAGCGCTCAGGAGAGAAAGAGGAAGAGAACAGGGAGGAAGAGAAAGGAGAGGAAGAGAGGACGAGAGAAAGTAGAGAGCCTTTTATTACTCTCCGGAGGCTTTCAGCCCGTCTAAAACTGAGACCTGTAAAGAGGTGTGATACATCTCGTGTACATTCACAGCCTGGTCTAATCTAATTGCCCTAGAACTACACAGCTGATTCAAATAACCAACTCAATCTTTGATCATTTGAAAGGACAATGGACTCAGAAGTTCCGGAAAAAAATGGGTAAATTAGGAACAGTTAAAAGGGCAGTGAATTCGGGGGTAGCCCCGACCCAAACCCAGAGCCAGCGACTGTCAAGCCAACACTTTAACCGTATGCGAAGAGGTTTGGCCCTCTTGGCGTAATGGTTAAGGTGTTGGCTTAACGGTCGTTGGACCTGGGTTTGAGTCCTGGTCAGGGCTACCCCCGAATTCACAAAAACATACTTCATTGTTTGGTTTAATCATGTCACCCATTAACTGTGCCTAATTGACACATTTTTAGCTATAACTTCCCAAGTCTGTTGGAGTGGATCAGTTTGAACAAAGTGAGGTGTAGAATCACATCTATTTAATAGTATTCCCTGCCAAATAGGCTTTGTGCTATTGAGTCTCAGAGCTACACTTCCCCTGGCTTAGGCAATCCTCCTGCCAAACACACACGCACAAACCAGACATTGATTGTGTCAATCACAGAACATTTCCTAGGATTCCTACCTGCAGGAAAACTGGTGGACATTGCTGGAAATACCAGTAAAAGCATAGTGCCTCAAATTGCCCAAACCTCCTGTCCCTATGCACACACCTTTTTCTCCCCGTCATCCCATTCAGACTAGGAGAGAAGGAAGAGAAAGCAGGACTTATTGCACTCTGCTGCTGCTGGGCCTGTAACTTAGCAGGCTGTATTGGAGCACAGTCAGTCCTGATCTCAGTGTATGTGCACTCAGCATGTCTACCCGTCAGCTTCTAAATTAGTTTGACCTCAAATTCTTATCAGATGGATCAGCTGTTAAACCAACATCTTCATCAGTTTTTATCCACTACAAAAGGCCTATCCATTGGTGCAGCGCAATGTTAACTGGAAAGGCAAGGGAAAATCTATTGGGTATTGGGTGTAGGAGCTGGGAAATAGCAGTTAAGAGGTTCACCTTCACCTCAGGCACTTATACAGGTGTGGTGCCGAGCTTGGAGTAGAATACTGATTTACCCTAGGCTGGGTCCTGAGGGACAAGAGGAAGCAAGTTACTGACAGAGTTATCACACACAGAGAGAGAGCGAGCGCAAGCGAAAGAGACAGACCGACACAGAGACAGAAGGGGGGGAGGAAAGACAGCCAGACAGAGATGGAGAGAGAGATGAGTGAGAATTTGTGTGAAAGACTAGAAAACAAAGGGAAATTAGATCATGGCGCCAGAGAGATTCAGAGAATGAGCAGTGTCGGCTACATTCTGAAGAGTTTCAACCCTTCACACAAGTCTACTATAAACAATTGACTGAAATCAAAAAAAAATATTAATTTTATTCATTTACAAACAAAAACAAAACAAAGCCTTGCCACCTGCAGCATTGTAAACATGATCATTTTTATCCATGTATTTTTACACACGAGTGTCAAATTATGACAGGCAAATATTCAGAATATTTTATTTAAATTGCATGACTTTATTTGGTATAAAATACATTCATTGTTTATACATGTCCATAAAACGCAAACATTTTAATATTTAACACTGGTCTGTTTTGTGGTCAAATGTGCAAATATGCTTAAAAAGCTTACCCTGCAATTATTTGTGCCCTTCACATCTTCCCTTAAAATAGCTTACATTCTGTAGAACCTAGTGTCCTGTGTTCCCTCCACAGTGTGAACAAAAACAGCATGAACAGACTAACACAGCATTGAACAGAAGATAAACAAATAAATATAGTGCAGTTCAGAAAGACTTAAAAAGGTAGACTGCGAAATTATGTGGCCACAAGCAGCTCCACAAATATTGAGATGAGCGAGATTCTGGACTTCGCTCTCAGTCACACAATATCTGCTCATGCGCGTGTGTTCGCTGGTAGCTACAAAGACAGAGGAGAAGTTGAGCCTCGCGCTTCAATGCTCTTAGTTTTTGCGGAAATTGACCCACTATGGACCACTACCACGTCATGTCCCTGAGTCTCTTTAAATGAATGTGAAAGTAAGTGGCACATTTGATTTAGAAATTTCCTAGAACTATGTGCATGGAAACATTCACCAAAACTTAAACACATCAATGTATTACTATACTCTATGGGCCTGTTCCCTGGACTATAAGGAATAAGGATATTGTATTTTGAGCCTGCTGTTTAGTCCATGACTAGGCTTAGTCTGTGTTCAGGAAACTGGCCCTAAATAGTTTAATGGTAGCGATATTCTCCATTGTTTGTTTGAGATACATTGGACCCTTGACTGCCACTCAGTGAGCATACACACACCCTGCCATTCTCTCGATGAGAGTTAGGACCGGACAGAACTGGTACCCGTCTAAGCTGTAGTTCATTATGTTCTGACCAGTCCTCTAGTCCTTGATCAGTGACCATTCAGACGTTTGACAAGTGATTAATCAGACAGGCGGCCTCGGAGGAGCAGCTGAAATGTAATTTCCATACTTCAGCCTGCTGCTGTGGAGGACATGAATTAGAGGCAGCAGACAGGACACTAGCTCCAGCTACCCCCCCTACCGCACTTCCATCAGCTTCAGCAACAGCACCTCTTTCAGGGTGACCTCTAGGCCTCTCTCTCCTGGTCCTCCAGTCCTGAGACAGGATGATGTCCAGCCTGGTTGCCCCACCTAAGACCATACAGAAATAAGTTGTTAAACTGTTTTTGTTGATTAATTTAAATAAACTGTATCCATATGTATGGTTGAATTGTGTTTTAAATGGTCAAATAAATACCTTCATCCCCGGCCCCATCTCCACACACACTGGTCGAGCTCCCAACCCCGTCTCGGACTATCACACATTGGACGTCGGAGAGGCAACGGAGGGTCACCCCCTTGAACTGGGCCTGGCGGGACAGCAGGGGGACGTGGTGGGGGGCGGGGTGGAACACTGTATCCTCCTAAGTGAACGAGTGAGTGAGTGCTTTGCGCATGGCATCCTCCTGCATAAATTAATTAATGTATTAATTTACTAAGAAATGTATTTGACATAGTTAATGTACCTGCACCAGTCCCAGGTGTGTGTCTGTGAGGAGGAGCTGGGCCCAGGGGTCAGGTCTGGGGTCAGGGGTCGTTGTCACACCAACGCTGGTGTAAAGCAGCAGTCTAACCTCTCCCAGAAGAGGCTTCTCTCTGAAAATACAAAAATATTTTAGTTTTATTTTGATATATATATATATAGATATATTAGACATCTACTTTGTACATGACACAAGTCATTTTTACAACAATTGTTTACAGACAGATTATTTCACTTGTAATTCAATCACAATTCCAGTGGGTCAGAAATTCACATACACTAAGTTGACTGTGCCTTTAAACAACCTGGACATTTCCAGAAAATGATGCCATGGCTTTAGAAGCTTCTGATAGGCTAATTGACATCATTTGAGTCACTTGGAGGTGTACCTGTATTTAGAGGCCTACCTTCAAACTCAGTGCCTCTTTGCTTGACATCATGGGAAAATCAAAACAAAATCAGTCAAGACCTCAGAAAAAAAATTGTAGACCCCCAGAAGTCTGGTTCATTCTTGTGAGCAATTTCCAAACGCCTGATGGTACCACATTAATCTGTACAAACAATAGTACGCAAGTATAAACACCATGGGACCACACAGCCGTCATACAGCTCAGGAAGGAGACGCATTCTGTCTCCTAGAGATGAACGTAGTTTGGTGCGAAAAGTGCAAATCAATCCAAGAACAGCAGCAAAGGACCTTGTGAAGATGCTGGAGGAAACGGGTACAAAAGTATCTATATCCACAGTAAAACAAGTCCTATATCGACATAACCTGAAAGGCTGTGAAGCCACTGCTCCACAACCATCCATAAATAAGCCAGACTACGGTTTGCAACTGCACATGGGGACAAATATCATACTCTTTGGAGAAATGTCCTCTGGTCTGATGAAACAAAAATAGAACTGTTTGGCCATAATGACCATCGTTATGTTTGGAGGAAAAAGTGGGATGCTTGCAAGCCGAAGAACACCATCCCAACCGTGAAGCAGCATCATGTCGTGGGGGTGCTTTGCTGCAGGAGGGACTGGTGCACTTCAAAAAATAGATGGCATCATGAGGGAGGAAAATTAGGTGGATATATTGAAGCAACATCCCAAGACATCAGTCAGGAAGTTAAAGCATTGTCGCAAATGGGTCTTCCAAATGAACAATGACCTCAAGCACACTTCCAAAGTTGTGGCAAAATGGCTTAAGGACAACAAAGTAACGGTATTGGAGTGGACATCACAAAGCCCTGACCTCAATCCTATAGAAATGTTGTGGGCTGAACTGAAAAAGCGTGTGCGAGCAAGGAGGCCGACAAACCTGACTCAGTTACACCAGCTGTCAGGAGTAATGGGCCAAAATTCACCCAACTTATTGTGGGAAGCTTGTAGAAGGCTACCCGAAACGTTTGACTGAAGTTAAACATTTTAAAGGCAATGCTACCAAATACTAATTGAGTGTATGTAAACCTCCGACCCACTGGGAATGTGATGGAAGAAATAAAAGCTGAAATAAATCATGCTCTGTACTATTTTTCTGACATTTCACATTCTTAAAATAAAGTGGTGTTCCTAACTGACCTAAGAAAGGGAATTGTTACTAGGATTAAATGTCAGGAATTGTGAAAAACTGAGTTTAAATGTATTTGGCTAAGGTGTATGTAATCTCCCGACTTCAACTGTGTGTGTGTGTTATATATACATATATACATATATATACACATATACACATATATACATATACATATATACATATATACATATATACATATACATATATGTATATATACACATATACATATATGTATATGTGTATATGTATATGTGTATATATACATATACATATACACATATACATGTATGTATATGTGTATATATATACATATACATATATACATATGTATGTATATGTGTATATATACATATACATATACATATACACGTATATATATATATATATGTGTATACATATATACATATACACGTATACATATATACATATACACGTATATATACATATACACGTATATATATACATATACACGTATATATATATATATATACGTATATA